>NC_088362.1:92741260-92746260 GCF_034508935.2 Berghia stephanieae | reverse complement strand
TTGTTTATTTATTCATTTATTTAAAGCAATTTATATATAGGTACCAGAATTCCCAAAGCTCAATTCGACTAATGGACTCATAGATAAGGGGGAGTGGTTTCTAACCCGGGTTTATTTGAGTACTTTTTTATTGGACCGTTAATCTAGCTAGCTAGAGCAACTGGGTGTATTAGACCTGATGGAAAGTACTTTTCTATAGACCAGAGAGAGCGAGAGAGAGAGAGGGAGAGAGAGAGAGAGAGAGAGAGAGAGAGAGAGAGAGAGAGAAGAGAGAAAATATTAATTCATTTTAACATGACTGACTCCGGTTGTGCGAGTATTACCAGTCAAGAAAGACTGATTTTTGGGATGTATTGTTTTTCTTGTATTTTTCTTTCATGCTTTTCCTGGCACAGTTTCATACACACTTTGTCAGATCTGTATCTTACTCCAGTGCCCGCTCCCTAAATTGTCACTTTGATATTTTCAGAAATTAACCCCAATTGTCACAATCCCGATATGATATCACTTTTAGTCGTCGGGTCACTTTTTAGTTAATTATTTGTTTGTTTATTTATTTATTCACATAGATTAATTTATTTATCCATCTATACATTTTTTATTTATTTGCTTATTTTATTTGTAGTTTTAATCGTGAATCTGGATTTGTACATATAATTGTAACTTGTTTAGTTGGCTGACGTTTCGTGCTCGCTCGCCAAACTTTGGATTTTTACAAAGACGATTTTCTTTCTCTTTAACGGACTTTTCTATCATTGCACTCATCAGAATATAATCTTTCTTGTGATACAACTATTATCAACTTTTACAAATGATATTAAGTAAATTAATTATTGTGATATTCTTCAAATGTTGTAATGGGTTTTAATATATCTGTGTTCACCTATTTGATTATATCCATTTTTTACATTTTCTTTTAGTGATATTCTTAACCTTGATACTTCACGTATTGTTCTTATCGCCTAATTTTACCACTTAATCATTGAACAGTCGTCAACTAGAAGGGTAAGAAAGTAAATACCACTAACATGATAATACTTCACGTATTGTTCTTATCGCCTAATTTTACCACTTAATCATCGAACAGTCGTCAACTAGAAGGGTAAGAAAGTAAATACCACTAACATGATAATACTTCACGTATTGTTCTTATCGCCTAATTTTACCACTTAATCATCGAACAGTCGTCAACTAGAAGGGTAAGAAAGTAAATACCAGTAACATGATAATATGGACACATACTCCATCCCGTCGCACCCAATCCAATCTAATCTCATCACTGTTGTACATCTCATCGTCAACCCTCATCAATGACTAATCATTTGGACTAGGCTTATCCGCATTATCTCAATTCGCCGAAACGAAATTATTCGAACACCCAATGTACAGCCTTTAGAATTTTGACACAAATATCCGATTCGTTCAGATTAAAACACGGAAAACACTCATTACTATATCTCGAACTTAACCCGATATTTAATTTTTAACAGAAATATGGTTATATGAAACTGGAGACATGTCCCTAATGACACCAAATCAATACACCTTCAAATCGGTACCAAGGAACAACGGACGGGGATGTGGAATAATTGTATTCCATAATAAAAAGACATATTGTATTGTTTGTAAAGGTAATTTTATGTTAAACTTTCTTTATTTTGAGCAATTGGAGATGGACGTTGACATAGAAACCCAAATACTTCATATCCAATGTGTCGATAGAGCCCCAAATAGCCACAAACACAAATTACTCGTCCGGGGCCCCCGAGGTGATACCAATCTAATATTGTCACAAACGACAAATCGGCGAAGTCCGATCATTATTAGTGGTTTTAATATCCCTATTAAAGCATCCAAAGACATGATGTATCAACATTCATTAACACAATTGTTGTCAATCTCAACATATCGATCGGGTTTGTGTCAAACAAGTGAATGAATAATTCTCTCTCACAACCATCAGTGAGATCACTTTTATAGATCACAAACTAATTCGAAATTGATATCAACAATGAAAAAGGCTATGAACAAAAGAATAAAATCACAAGATCTTAAAAATGTTGACATAGCTGAATTTAGAAAGAACATTTTATTTGTTTAGAGAGATGCATTTTAAGGTTTAAAAAATTAGGAAACAATAAACATGTCTGTGCTGTATGGACCAGATATCAGGGTGTCCCAAAAAATGTATACACATCAAAATAATTGTAAATATGGGATTTAATAAAATGCAACTATTATTTTTAAATGTAGTTAAAATGTAGTGAAAAAAACAACAATAAAATTATACTTATAAACATTTTTTACATTTGTATAAGTTATAAATCATTAAATTTTTTATTAAATTCCACGGTTACAATTATTCTTCATGTGTATCCATTTTGGGACACCCTGTATGTACATATATATACGAGTATATATATATATATATATATATATATATATATATATATATATATAAGTTATATATATATAACTTTACGTATTCCTGTGATCATCGTCCTCTCAAATAAAATAACTACAAAAATTTCTGATATAAATAAGTTTTTGAGTGCTTCCTGAAAGCGAGTTCAGTAGGGACGTCACGAAGAGATAAGGGGAGATTGTTCAAGAAAGACGGTACAAAGTGACTATAGGATCTGTCAGGAACTTTTTTCCCTTTTTCGGCCTTTAAGTTTGCGATGATCACCCGATCTCAATGCACGGGGCGGAAAGTATGGTTCGACAAGATCATTGAGATAAGCAGGGGCGCTTCTGTGAAAACATTTAAAACACAAGACACTTACCTTAAAGAGTACCCTGGCCCTAATGGGAAGCAAGTGTAAAGTCAAAAGCATCGAAGTGGTGTGGCCGCTTGATTTTGAAATCGCTGCAGTTTATCAAGTAAGAAACCTGGGGAATTAGACAGGAGTGAATTATAATAGACCAAACGAGTAAAAACAAAAGGCAAACTTTAAGGATTTTTTATTTTAAAATACCGAAAGTTGGCCAATACGGCGAATTTCACAATATAGTGTTTTGCAAAGTTGTGACACATGATATTCCAGGGACAGGTCACTGCTTAAATAAATCACAAAGGGATATCGATAGCTCAGTTTGTAGAGCACCTACTTCTCACGCAAAGAACCAATTTTGATCCTGAACGCAGCCGAGACTTTTTAATGACTCTCCTGTTCACTCAGTAGTGAATAAGTAACTAGTATCTGTTTGATCAAGCAAAAGTATACTAGCGTCCTATCCAAAGGGTATCAACCAATAGCTATTGCTCGTTTAATGTGAAAGACATCAGGATAAACTTCAGATCCATTGATGTAATGAATTCAAGATTCAAGAGTACTTTATTACTATTTTCTGCTCAAAGAGCTGGCCTCTCCAACAGTATTTAAAAAAAAAAGAAATCATTTGTTAGAAATCTAGCCTCGAAGTTAAAGCTTTCCAAGTAAATTTAAGGACTATTTTTTTCCAATCACAAGTCAATGCGTTGAAAGTGATCAATCGATAGTTTAGGCATGTTCGCCTGTATTATTGTTATTGATTATCGAATCATTGGCAAGTGATCCATTTCATGAGATATCCCACGCTCCATGACATCTTTTCTTGATAAGGTTTTATAATGATAATAATAATAATAATAATAATAATAATATAAAAGAATAATTTTCGAAAAGCTAACGTCACTACAATCCCTTTCAGTCGGGATTCGAAAATAATCTATCCTGATAACATATCATAACGTTTTAACCAAGAGGATAGCGATGCGACTTGTAATTTGATAATTTATTGAAGCTTGAGTCGCGTCAATGTTTCTGTAGTATTCTGACCCCCCCCCCCCCACCCGCACCCCACCCCCAACCTATTTATGATTTTGGCCAGAAAACTCGTTCTTGAGATGACGATCAATTAAAATGACCATCATCTTGCTAAAAACTCTCAATTTTGGGACTTCATGGAAGTGTGAAGTTATACCAAATATCTGTACAAATTAAATTATCTCTAAGAAACTCAGTCTCGCCATTAAATAGTTAAAGAATGTATGATAAGCTTTTTCGATTATTGTTTTTTTTTTAACAGTTATCTTTTAGGGATCGTTTACTCATCAAATTATTGTAAACGACTTCTTCACGAAAGTTATGACTCATGACGTATCTTTATAGATTCTTTCAAACCATAAAATTGAATGATGACCATCATTAATTTCTCATTTTAAAAATCGGATTTTGGCACCACTTACTCTCATACAACAGTCATCTGCATCAATTCCGTCAAGCTTGATGGCAATTGCCACTTGTCCGGGGCTAGGAACAAGCCTCTACTACATTTCCTTTAACAAACAAGGCTTGCACCAGTTCGGAGCAAGTATGTGATCGCGAGCGTCAACATCGGACCCTTTAAGAAATGGGCATTTGCACCAGTTCAAGAATCACTCAACGGTGTGAAGCGGGTCTCAACACCACGACCAGGACAGGAAAGCGCTGGCAAACCATTTCAAGATTCATATACCAAGAATAATAATAATAATAATAATAAATAATAAATAATAATAATAATAATAATAATAATAATAATCATAATAATAATAATAATAATACACATTTATATTGCGCTCATTCTCGTGTAAAACACAAGCTCTGGGCACTTTACAATATAAATATCAATTTTAAGTGAAAAAAAAAATTCATGGCCAAATCAAGGATATATGAGTCAATCAAAACAAATACAGTAAAAATGTGAACACGTTTTTTTTTTTTTGCACTACGTTCATGCAATAAGAGGAGCTTAGCATCAGTTTCGTTAAAGGAAAAGGGACTCTAGAAACGCTCTTTCCAAAATTCTGCTCTGCAATGGGTTCACATGTAAGCATCAAGCGTACTTTATGACTAGATTCTGCGCGGTGAGCAGGCGTCTCAAACAATATTTTTTTTAAAGACATTATTTGTTAGAAATCTAGTCTCGCAGTTAAAGCGTTAAAACATGCCAAATAAGTTCAGAGTCAGCAACTC
>NC_088362.1:92706260-92733760 GCF_034508935.2 Berghia stephanieae | reverse complement strand
GTGATCACGTGATCCTCAGTGCCACATCCATTAATTTCAATCAAGCAGTTATTATAATATATGATTAATAACCCCAGTCCCCTGTGAACATCCATAATATCAGTGCATTTTCTCTTTGTGTATAAGAAAAACAACAGACGCGAAATGAAAATCAACTAAGAAAGAATGGAGTAGAGAACAACGGGGGTTTTGCGTGCCTGCAGCTATCATAAGCTTAGATTTCAATTGCAAAAAACGCCACTTGTGTTTTTGGGTTTTTTTTCATATAATGGAGTAACTTCTGTGCAAAACAAGAAAAAAAAAACAAAATTCATGTTGGGCGTTTGTTTTGTTCTGTTTCGTTTTATTTTGTTTTTTATGGTTTTGTTATGTTTTTAAAAATCCTTTAAGTTTAGATTTCAACCTTAAATCTGGAGTTAAGGAAGACAGTAGTATATGCAAAGATGAAAGAGAGGTTGACACTGACGTGCACACATTTGCAGGTCCGATAACCGAAAATTACTATGGGCTTGATTTAACAATTTTTTAATGGAGAATAATTTGCGTTGGTTTGAGAGTATAGTATTCCATCACAACAATGAGCCTATAACAATTTGGGTTATCAGACCTGCAAATTAGTACAGAATGATCCAAACCATTTTAAAGAATCGTATTTACAACCATCGTTGCGAAAATATCTATACTGGATTCATAGTTTTGGGTCCAATTTTATGTCTGAATCTGCCGAAATAATACAGATCATCTGGTCAAATTTTTAAAAAATACATACATTGATACAAGCCTTCCGCTTCCATATCATCAGATCGGGACGCCTCGATTGCCTCACTAATCGCCTATGTTAATCCTTCCACGATTCACGATATTTTTTGTTGTGGATGTTATTGTCAGAATATCCTTCTTTGGCTTTAGTTCTTGGTTATTTTCGAGGCGTTTTAGATCTTTATTTAGGACAGTCTGGATTGACGTAGGTGGTTTGTCTTTATAGAATGTAGGTCCAGATGGAGTAAAAATGAAGTCATAGCTTTATTATCTGGTATATTCTCATCTCTCTCATCGTAATATAATATTATGTGTCATTTTTACTATGTAATTGTCCATCTTGCTAAACGTTTCTCGTTCATAAGGAGAAACCGCCCAGTGAGATGCTAATAAACTGTTAACGGCGAGAAAGAAATTACATGATATTTATGAGCCATTTTGATAACAATAATAATAATAATAATAATAATAATAATAATAATAATAATAATAATAATAATAATAATAATAATAATAATAATAATAATAATAGACTCTTATGGAGCCCACGCTATCCTCAACAACAATGAGGCTCTTTGCGCTTTATATTACATTAACACAAAACAATATAGAAAGTACAGGACATCAAAAAAGAAATGCTTTCAATGATTTCTTGAAAACAGACAACGATTTTGGATTCCCGGATGTTCTGTGAAATGGCATTCCATACAGACGGACCAAAATGAGAAAAGGGCCTTTGGACGAATGCGTGGGATAGCCAAACGGTTGGTGTCATTGGAAGAACTCAAAAGTCGGGTTGTCGAATATTTTTAGGAGTTCTGTGAGGTAGGAGGAGCAGTGTTTTCCAGACAACGATAAACTAGGACACACGCTTTGAATTTGATTCTTTTCGCAACAGGCAGCCAGTGTAATCTTCGAAGGAGAGGTGTGGCAGAGTCAAACCTCCACCATCGAAAAACCAATCTGGCAACATTATTTTGGACCGTCTTCAGCTGCCTGAGCTTATTTTTCAATACACCAAACATCCAGTAATCCAGCTTTGAAAATAAAAGGGAAACGACAGGTTTCTTGGTAACATCCTCAGAAAGGAACTGTCCAATAGATCCATATTTTTTTCAAATGACACATAATGATTGGAACAATGTCTTAATTTGATGGTCCATCGACAGTTCCGAATCTAAGAATGCTCAAAGATTTTGGACCTTGTCAACAATATCTATTGACACCTCTCCCACTTTCAATTTCTTTTCCTTCCAAAATGTTCTGTTCCCTACATACATCAACTCCGTTTTGTCGTCGTTCAACCTTAGCCTGTTCCTACCCTTACACTACACCCAGTACGCATTTTTCATATGTACCTATGCCATTTTGGTATATAGGTATCTGAAAATATTTACCTTTAGAAATACCAGAGTAAAAGTAATCTGACTTAACCGTTAGCCGGGATAATTGATTCGTTGCTTTTTTTATTGATGCCATGCGTTTGGTAAAATATTTAAAACAACCACCAGCCGAAATTATCTTATCAACAAAACTATGTATAACCTTGAACGTTTATAGTCGGATTTATATAACTTAGTGAGAAGTAATCACCTAAATGACTGTCTAAAATAAGAACAAAGAGCTGAGTGACGTCAATTTCGTTCCTTCTGTATGAGACATCATTTTGGATGCAACCTCTCTAGCACCTCTGGTTATTTGTGGAAACCAGCAACTATTTTTCATTCCGTTGTGTTAATTGTCTTGATAATTGTCAATGACGTTTCTAGATACATTATGGAATCATTTGGCCTTTATTGAGTACTTGTAAAACAGACTTGGTAATCATAATTATCTTGGGGACTGAAATGAATTGGATCGGGGGGAGGAATATTCATATATTCCTCCAACCAGAGTACCATTAATAAAGATAAGTTATCCAAAAAGAACTGGGTTACTAATCTCTCGATTTATGAAAAGATTAACAAATGATAAATGGATAAGAGAATTCATAAATATAATGAATTTGATAAACGACAAAACTTAAGAAACAAACTCTAGTACGTGATACCCCATCTCCAGAAATGATTGGATAACTGGGTATGTTAACTCTGCCGGAAAGTACTTTGCGATAAACTAGTGTCCTATCCAAAAGATAGTAAGCGATGCTATCTGTTGTTTAGCGCTATAAAATAGAGATGATCTCCGGCTCCATTTGCCATATTATGACTCTGTGACAACTGTTTTTTTTTCTTAGAATTTTACTTGTTAGTTAAGGTAATGTTTTACAATCAAATAGATTTGTCCGATACAGTGCCGTCCATATCCAGTGTTGCTCAATGAAAGAAATATATTTGGGACCCACCATCTAATATATGTATTATATCAGATGATTTGCGTGCTAAAAGCTGGATTTATCTTCCCAAATGTGAAACTTGGCAGGTTTTTGTTTCATTGTTGACAATGGATAGTATGGTTTGTTTGCGCTTGTCTTTTGAAATACAAAATACTTCTATTTCAATTTAACATTTTTTATCATTTCCATGACCCTGATAACCTACATCATAATACAAGAATGGAAAATCGGTTGTCTTCGGGTAAAATGCCATATTTTTTTACCAACTGATTGTCCAAAATTAAAAAGGATTGCTCTCACCTTACTGACTATTTTCAGGATTATTCCCCGAAATGGCATGCTTTCTCAATACAAAAATCGATTTTTTAAACATTCAAGTCACAAGCAATAGGACGGAGAAGTCTTGAAGTCACACCATCACTCTTCCGGTTCTAGACTCCTTGGAAGTGTCTATGTAACCAGTCATTCGGAGGACTAATAATGAATAGTTTACATATCCAATCCTAAGTTGACATTCCTATTTTAGTATCAGGATGTATAGGTTCATTCTTAAGACCACAAGAGCATTATATTTGCTTGACGACCAACATATATTTAGACTAGAGAATAAGAAGCTATCACTCTGAAACCAGAGGTTTAATTACACAAGGTATGTATCCAGTCCTCCAGAAGAGTGTTTTTACACTTCCATTGAGATTGGAACCAGTTTTCTTTTGTTATCACACTTTTGTTCCCAATAGGAACATACTATACATAGTTCCTTCAGTATGTCGAGCTTTACAAAACAGCATTAAGTTCTTATAGATATTTTTTAAAGATTTTTCTTCAAATGTTGTGATGTATAAAACAAACCTGAATAAGAAATATATTTATTGTATCGTCTCAATGTCAAATGTGAGGATTTTCCTGTAGTTTGTGAGTAGAAGGTTTAATAAATATATCATGACCCATTTGTAATTTATGTAATTTTCAAAATGAATCGTTTTTAGACTAAATGTGACTTATCAAGTCTGGCTATGGTCACAGATATGATTTTTTTTTATCAACATAAGTGCCTTCTCCACTCACTTTTCTGAATTAAAAATATCGCCTGAAGGCGTCATGTCCCGTCCTACGTGTTTAAATGTTGCTGTTGGCCAGGTACCTCTTGTAAAGCGCTTTGAGCACGTTTAGTGGATATTGCTCTATATAGAAGCTCAATTTTTTCAATGAAAAAGCTCAATTTACTTCCCGGTTTTATTAATCACGATGTGATACCGATTTATGGCGATGGTTCAGATTTGCTGCAATGTTGGTTTAGATGATAAAGATCTGAAAAAGTATCTATAAGTGCAAGAAAGAAAACTACAAGAGGAGAAAAAACATCCCAAAAAAATCAGTATGCCAAATTACAAGGAAAAAATCCCCCCAAAACACCCTTTTGGGATGATATTTTTTCCTTACATTTTTCTTCTATTCACGGAAGAAAAATGTAAGGAAAAAAATCATCCCAAAAGTGTGTTTTGTTTTTGTTTTTTTGTTTTGTTTTTTTTTTTTTGGGGGGGGGGGGGGTTCCTTGTAATTTGGCATACTGATTTTTTTTTTTTTTGGGGATGTTTTTTTTTCTCTTGTATTTTTCTTCTGGCAATGTTTCATATCCACATTTTCAGATGTTTATCTTACACCAGTGCCTGATCCCTCTTTTGTCGCTTGAATGGTAATTTAGCAAGTCAGCGTTCGATGCATTATCCCATTATTGATGGGAGTCATAGGGGAAACAATTGTATGCATTTATGGTAATGTGGCTTGGGTGGAGGAACTGTCAGATATACTCAGTTTTATATTTCATCATTTGTCGCTTATGAACTTTTCCTTCTCCGCTTTTTCCGCTTTCTCATTATTATCATCATCATCATCATCATCATCATCATTATCATCATCATCATCATCATCATCATCATCATCATCATCATCATCAGCATCATCATCATCATCGTCGTCGTCGTCATCATCATCAGCATCATCATCATCATCGTCGTCGTCGTCATCATCATCATCATCATCATTGTCCTCTTCATTATCATCATCACCTCTCTCTCTCTCTCTCTCTCTCTCTCTCTCTCTCTCTCTCTCTCTCTCTCTCAGCAATAAGCTGTTTCTTTAGCGGAAGCTTTTGAGACGCCATATTGGAATATACTGAGGTAGCAAACACGATTGAGTCACCGTATTTACATACACTGCATCCACTCTTTCGATTTTCTTCCCTAGACTTTATTCCTTGAAAGAACTCAGGATGTAGATCGAGTAGAACAAACACACAGCCTAATAAAGAAAGACAGAGGGAAATCACGGATATGTGATAAAGTAAGGATTGAGAACGGTCTGACGAATAAAAGGATACCAGAAGGGTGCTGTGATAGATTGATAAACCACGTAAGAGAAGGGTCGTTTTTAAGGATCGTTAAACAATGATAATAACTGATTAAACTACTTAGCGATATCGCGCTTAGGAAGTGAAATTAAATTTCTGAAAAACAGTGTTTTATCTTATGACCGATTTACAATAAATATTCATAATATTAAGTACCTTATGCCAATTGCACGTCTAGTGTGTGTGTGGTTTATATCTTATCATATCCACCATATGTGTGTGTATATGTGTTGTTTTATGATATGTAAGAATATATGTGTTTGTGTGTATATCTGTTTTGTTTTGGTTTTGATTTTAGTGTGCGTGAGTGTAAGTATTCCCTCCAACTTGAAAGCGTATCCTTTATCAGGGACGGCTGGTAATAATGGGCAGGGTGGGCAAATACCAGCCTGTTTTTTCAAGTTATAAGCTGTATTACCAGGTCCGAAATAATCAAATTTAAATTAGATAATTTCAAAAGTTACTACTTAAACTTGATACTTCGTACTGAAATCAATTTGTGTGTATTTTTGATAGATTGAGAATCACCATGCATCCCGTAATGCATAAACCAGGATACGCTCCTGTTCTTTTTTATCACCCCCCCCCCCCCCCAACCACTCCACTCCGCCCACATCGTCATCTCATCGTCACGTCGCCTGACGGTGAACTAACTCCGATTTTTGCTGTCTGGCCTCTCTAGTACTAGGTCGGGCTAATTCAAATGAGCCCACCTTATTAACCAGTGAGAACTAAATAGAGATTTTGGCAAACGAACTTTTTCTTATTTATTGCCTTACTTGTGCTGGTACCATTGATGTAATGACTTTGGGAATGTTCCAGTATTGAATTAAATTTATTAATTTACTAATTTTATATCAATTTAGTATTAATTTGTGTTGTTTTTATATATTTGTTTATCCATTTAAACTTTTCTTTTTTTCTCGTTTTCTTTAGTGCTTCTCAAAACTCATTTATTTAAATTGTTTTCTTATTTGTTTTTTTGTTGTTGTTGTTGTTGTTGTTTTGGGGTTTTTTTGTTTTGTTTTTTAACAAATTAATTTGTTAGTTCTTTTTTTTTATTCTTAAAGTAATTACCGCTGTATTTTTATTGCCAGACAAAATAATTTTGCAAAACAATGTATATTCTATTGTATTCCCTCTAATAAAACAAAACACTTTTATTCAAAGTCACGACTAAATAAATATATAAAATACAACCACCATTTTGGTTTTCTAAACAATTGAATTAGTATACGAGAAATACTCTTCTGAGTAAGGAGAGAGTTGAATTCTAACTGACTTATAGAGGAAATACGGAAGGGTGGGCAGATTCCGTACTTGCCCGTCCTGAAGCTAATACATACATAAGAAGATAGTTCGCGATGAAGAGGCGGGAAGCTCGGGGTTGGTTGGGTAAGGAGTAAAGATAACACGGTCGTTATTGTTATAGTCTAACGAATGCATGAGGAGAAATTGGTAACATTATTTTGTCTTAATTGTATTGCATGAAGTATTGGCGAAAGCCTAAGATTAAATAAACTTTGTTTTTGTTGGTCTTCTTTTGACTATGGAACTGATACTGATACTTGTCATAGCAGACCTGCCTACTTGAAATAGGAAAATAAAAATCGTAGTTTTCAGGGCTAATAAAATCGTAGATATTTTAACTACCCTTTAAAAAAATGACCGGAATTTCGTCTGTTTTGATAGATATCAAATTTTTAAAAACGAGAAAAAATGATTGGAAACGTAATAATGATGGCGATGGTGGTAGTGATAGTGGTAGCGGTGGTGGTAGTAGTAATGATGATGGTAATATTATTATTGTTATTATTATTATCATTATTATTATTATTATTATTATTATTATTATTATTATTATTATTATTATTATTATTATTATTATTATTATTATTATTATTATTATTATTGTACGTATTGGTGGTATTACTATTGTTGTATTTTTTTGTGGTTATTAATGGTATCAGTTTATTGTTTGGTTCCATTTACCATTTTTTTCCACTTTCATGTATGTGGTCATCAAATTGTATGATTTATTGTCGAAAGCCTAAGATTGAATAAACTTTGTAATATCGTATGGTAACCATCATTGTCGACGACATCGTCGTTGTCATCATAATCATCATTATCATCATCATCATCATCATCATCATCTACATCATTAACAACAACAACAACAACAATATTAACAACAAGTACTACAATAGCAATAAAAACAATATCAACATCATCATAAAATTTCCGTCATCGTCTCCACAACTATCATTCTAACCAACAGCATCACCAAAACCACTACCATAATTACATCCTCCTCCACCGACACCACCACCGCTACCACTATTCCAACCACTACCACCACCGGCACAATCATTCTAATCATCAAGACAGCAATGAAATGCAATTTGAGCTCTGAATGAAACTCGAGTCATATCGCTGTTGTTGCTTCTCGATTAAAACTTTAAGGTTACTACATACTACTGAAAACCAGTAATGTAACAGAAATATTTATCTCGCCGTTGAGGGATTAAAGCAAATCTTTAATTTTTCGAGTGAACGAAATTGACTTGTATTGTCAAGGTGTTGACGCATTATGTCTCGTCGCTTTATTTTTTAGTTGTATTCTCTTTCGTGATTCATTTTTGATTACGTTTGGAATAATTAAAATCTACTGGTATTGTCATTTCATTGTAAATGTGATTATTTGTGGTTGAAATATTATTTTTTAAAGGTGAAAAAAAAATAATAATTAAAAAAAAATAATTAAAAAATAAATAAATAAATAAATAAATTTAAAAAAAAACCAATAAAAAAAAAAAATTAAATTAAATTAAATAAAAAAAATTAAAAAAAAAAAAAAAAAAATATATATATATATATATATATATATATATATATATATATATATATATATATATATATATATATATATATATATATATATATCATCTTTGCCCCACCACTGTAAATAGGCTAGAACCGCCACTGTCCTTTATTAATATCGAGATTTTATTTTTTCTAATAATTTCTAGTACTGGAACCTAACTCGATTACTTTTATTATTTAACGTTTTAATCATCCAACGTCTGGTAGACATAATGTTACTCAATCACTTAGAACCGTAACATGAAATTCATAAAATAGAATTCCAATACTCGTTTTTATATCTTCATTTGATTTTTTTTCCCTACATTTTCAAGTCACATTTCACAAAGCGAGTTTTTTATCGATTTCTTTGGGGTGCCTTTGACCAACGACACGAATCCAGCACGGAGTGGACTTTTCATCTGTTAATCACTTTATCCAGATCAAGCCAATATTTTTTCTCTAAATCAATATCCGGTCTTTTTATTTATGTGAGGGGGGGGGGGGGGCTAATGTGTGGCCTTCATTCAGTCGCTTTTATGATATTTCAGACATGCCAACCAGCATGAAAAATTCGTTGAAATTCATTTGTTTCTTTAAATCAATACAATTGGTTGAAAAGGAACATTTGGTTCAATAGCACGTGATTTAAAAATAATTTTAGATTTTAGGGTGAAATGAAAATAAATTTAGATATAGTGATATCTAGTTTTACCATGAGGCACCTAGTTGTTGTTATGAGTTCAATATATTAATTCTAACAGCATTTTTTTAGAATTGTTTATTTCTTTGATATTTCTATCAGTTGAAATTTAGAGACCAAAGAATAAACAATCTTCTTAAATAAGTTTCGTGCGGCTTTGTGGTCTGTCTAATATGGTCTAGCATTCGGCCTGGGACCTGGGTTCGTATCCGGCTGTCGATTGTACAAAGCCGAGTCCTTTGAGAAAGAGTCTTTACTCATA
Organism: Berghia stephanieae; assembly: GCF_034508935.2. NCBI lineage: Eukaryota > Metazoa > Mollusca > Gastropoda > Nudibranchia > Aeolidiidae > Berghia > Berghia stephanieae. The sequence continues at coordinate 92,724,426 of NC_088362.1, read as the reverse complement.
TTTTCTCTGTATACTCAGGTATATGAGCCGGTATAACAATATGTCTGTATCGACAATTTGTAATGATGCATACACGCATCGCATTTTTCTTAAATGGTATTGGTGTTGGATTGCAATGCGCGTTGAATACATTTAGTAGATCTTGTGCCTGATAAAAGATCACTTTATAAAAGATACATCTGTAAATATAATTTTGAAAAAAACGTAAGTCGTATATATTTGAATGTGTAAATTTAGATACACTATAATCATTTTATTGTATATTTGTATATATTAGTCAAGCCCATACTAATTGTAGATGAGCATTTTATGAAAATCATATTTACTTGGGGACCAGGTGATAGAAAGGTTGATATACAGCGCTAAATTATATACTAATATTGGGCAGAGAGTTTGTGACAAAAAAGGAGAAAGAGAGAGAGAGAGAAAGAGAAAGAGAGAGAGAGAGAGAGAGAGAGAGAGAGAGAGAGAGAAAGAGTGAGAGGGAGAGAAAGAGAGAAAGCTAAAGAGAGAGAGAGAGAGAGAGAGAGAGAGAGAGATCATATTTTGTTTAATATATTGGAAACGGTCGTTTCGTCTTAAAAATACGTGGGTGAATTTATGTATGTATATATATATATATAGATATATATATATATATATATATATATTATATATATATATATATATATATATATATATATATATATATATACTGTGTTCTTTGTTTTGAATAACATGATCTCCACTTGTACGTAGATTATTAGAATGATATAAATCATCATTGTTTTCAATGGCATCCACTAATGTTTACATTGATCAACAGTCGATATTTTCCATAACAACACAAAGTAAATGTGTTCAATTATGCGTGATAATTATTTGAGAGAGAGAGAGAGAGAGGTGTTAAGCGTTGGGAAAGATTGATGAAAAACGACCCGTAAATAAGAATTTCTCTCAAGTGGCCCCAGGAGACAAAATCGAAGCATGGGTGACGCTCACATACGCAATCAATCTTAATTGGACATCGTTGTCATAAAATTCGCGTAGTGAGAATCGAATCGGATTAAAACCTATTCGTAGCCTATTCATGATGATATTGTTTTTACAATATTATGTACCAGCCGTTCTAGATTTTAAAATAAACTGCTACAAATTAAAGGTTTTACCATTTTGGTCTCAATTGACGTATACTTTATTTGCAGATCTGACAACCCAAATTGTCATGGGCTCATTGTTGTGATGGAAATACTCTCAAACCAACGAAAAAAATTATCTCTATAATTACAAATTTAAATAAAGCCCACTATTCCATTCGATTATAGTCCTGCAAATATGTGCAGTAGGTCTCAAACTCTCTTTCATCAATTAAAAAAAATATAAACAGAGTTGTAACCTAACAATAATTACCTCTTGGGACGATAAAGATTAATTTATAGGCGGGATTCATCTTACTCTAGACTGACATCCTTTTCAATCATTTTCACAGAAAGAATAATAAATGCGATTCGCAGCTTCGCATCCATATTACTTCTGTACTTTATTTTATTTACTTCAGAGATTAACATCTAAAAATCCGGCTAAAGAAGTCAAGTGATCAATAAATTTTTAAAAACCTGTTTTCCAAGGTTGCCACCATTTTGATGGGACGGATATTATTATTAAGAGATGATAGAATGATCCTAAGGGATAGTGAGAGATAGATCTTTTGAGATAATGAGGGAAGGGAGATAATTTATTTTTAAAGACAGAGAGAGCGAGAGAAAGAAAGAAAGAAAGAGAGAGAGAGAGAGAGAGAGAGAGAGAGATAGATAGATAGATAGATAGATAGATAGATAGATAGAGAGAGAGAGGAGTGCTTGGTAGATTGTTTTTGTGACTTGTAAACAAGAGAGAGGGGAGAGAGGAAAAAACGATATAGTGTAGATAGGTATCTATAGATAGATAGGTAGGTAGATAGAAAGATAGGTGGATAGATAAATAGATGGATACATAGATAGATATATATATATAGATAGATAGATAGATAGATAGATAGATAGATAGATAGATAGATAGATAGATAGATAGAAAGCGAGAGAGAGAGAGAGAGAGAAGAGAGAGAGAGAGAGAGAGAGAGAGAAGAGAGAGACAAACAGGTTAGAGAGGAGAGAGTGTGAGAGAGAGAGAGAGAGAAAAAAGAAGAGAGAGAGAGAGAGAGAGAGAGAGAGAGAGAGAGAGAGAGAGAGAGAGATTGGGTGGTTTGTTTGTGGTGAGTGGTAGTAAACGAGCTCGTTAATGCAGGATGACATGAGATTGACAGACTACCCTATCGATCGGACTATCCTTCCAAAGACAGCTGATAGTCTATGCTTTATCTAGAGATGTTGGGCCTGTCCTTGGAGTCACGATAGCCCCATTGGCAGAACATGTCTCTAGTTTTTCGAATCACAGTCAAACTGGGTGTCTTTTTCCTTCCCCTTTTTGTTCACACAGAAATGATCTAAAACGATAGTCATTTTGATCTGGCGGAATATGTCTTGCAATAGAATGCATTGTAAGCAATTGTTATTTAATTATGACTGCTATAGAAAGTGATATGTTTCCTATTTCCTACCATTTCTAACCCAGTGTGAGTACATATTACTCAATGATGGTCAACCATTGTCAATACTCAAGTTACGTAAAAAAGCGTTCTAATCAAGCAAAACTCACTTTTACGCCTCAATTGACATACGAAGGCGACCAAATAATATTCTAAATAATATTCTAAGTCAAGAATGATTTATAAAAATATTATGGGGCTTGTTTTCAATTACAAGTAGCCACTTTAATTATTTTTTTAAAAAGAAAATTATATTTTCTTTCTCTCTCGAAATAGTGGAAATCGGGAGGAAATGGAGATAGATCATACCCTGAGAAAACCAACATCAAATATTACAATCAAGGTTTAACATAAGACCCTTAAAGACCAAGGAAAGGAAGACAGAGGATCTATTACCCAGTTTACTGTGGTAATCTGGAAGTATACGTATTTTCAATTTTGGCCAGAAAACTCGTCCTTCAAATAACCACTGGGTTTGAGAGTTTTTGCCAAGATGGGGGTCATTTAAAACGGTCGTATTTGAAGGACGAGTCTTCTGACCAGATCCCTAAATCCGTGTCTTTCCAGAGTACGGCAGTTAACTGATTAAAGAAAGAAGGCTACACATGACAGGAAACTGGGAAAATAGCACAAAATGAGAGCCGGGGAACCCCGAGAGGATAAATTATCTCGATAGTCCATGTTCCTTTGCTCCCATTGGAGTCAAGGACCGACGTAAGTTGAGAGGATACACTAATGCGTGTTCTGAAGGATAATGGAATACAAATAACCCAATTCAACAATTTCCTTTAATATGGTATTGGCAAGGAATCATGTCCTTTATATGGTTAGATATGAACAGATAATGTTGCCTCTCTGGACCATAAGACTGTATATAGTTTTTATTGTCAATCATGATTATGACACATTTCTTAACAATAAAAAACTAGGCAGTGTCTGCTGCAACCAAGCAACAACAAATTAATAATAATAATATGATCTTTTCCGGTATTGTCATTTTGTATCCCCCCAGTTATCAATTCCTCGAGTCATGTGAGATTTGCAATGACACTTAGTGAGTTATGAGAGGAGTGTCTGGATGAAATGGACCAGAGGGAAAGCTCAAGAGAAATCAGAATTATTGTACAACTGGAGTCAGAAGCGAATTAAGTTTGTCTTCCATAGCACGACATAGATTATCTAGGCCGAACATTGACAAAACGCATTTCTTTAAAACAAAATTCCCCCAATTTTTGCTTCAAACATTCATCCACAAATATGGATTCAATTTATCTCAAAGTCTTAACCCTGAAACTCTAAAAAAAAGGTATCAAGTTTAATATTTTTTATTATTTTGGATAAGGGGGTGGATAGCCAAACACACACACACCCAAACGCACACACACAAACACACACACAAACATACACATAAACACACACACAAACACGCACACATAGACACAGCCTTAACAGCCTGACGAGCTCAACCCCCTCTCAAGTACAAAGGAATGGATAAATTAATAGGACAACTAAGAACTCGGCAGAAAGCAAGTGGTTTTTATTGTCCATAGGACGACCACAATAATACAATTGTATTATAGGCCTACTACATTGTTTTAACCCCTACACAAATCATCCGACAATTGAAGAATGTGATAACTATCAATTAATAGATTTCTATAGAGACAACTAATGAGAGTCCAATGAATGTAGGAGGCTTTTCCTATACATCCTCATTTCTTTTTCTCTATGGTCAAGAGTTCGTTGGAAAAATAGCAATAATAATATTAGACAGATGTAATGTCGGAAAACATGCAGAAAGCACTTTTTAAAAAATTATTTTAGACTGCCCAATTCCATCAGCAAATATTGATATCATATCACACCAGAGCCAAGAACAACTCGTTTAAGATAACGTCTTTTTTTCTTCTTTCTTTCTTTCTTTCTTTCTTCTTCTTCCTCTTCTTCTTCTTCTTCTTCTTCTTCTTCTTCTTCTTCTTCTTCTTCTTCTTCTTCTTCTTCTTCTTCTTCTTCTTCGTGGTTAGAGTAGCCAACACCATCATGCAGGCGGCAGGTGCTTCGCTATGTCGTATTCTCTCAGGATGACTTGGTGCTGCAATTATTTCTTATGGCAGATTGTTGTTCCATTCCATTGTGGTTCGTAGGGGGGGGGGGGGGGGGGGGGGGGGAGGACCCACTCTGTTGCCCGTGTTTTCATTGATGTTGATTGTGTATGCCAAGTATTGGGTGATACGAGTGTTATGCCTGCTTGTTGACAGTTGTGGATTGTTGCGTATTTAAATTTTAATTTGCCCATGACGGCAGAGGCTAGACAGTCTGGATTGTTTTTGGCGACTGTCCAGAAGGGGCCATTCCCCTTACTAATAAACAATGAGTCATATATTATTTGTTTATAAGACAAAACATGCAAGGTCAAGATTTTGGTGCTTTGGTAAATCATCAAGTTTTAATATTATTTGATTCAGAAAAGTGAGTGGAGCAGGCACTTATGTTGATAATAACAAGAAATGAAGTGAATAGGAAAGTGCCAGAAGACAGAGAATAAAAACTTCGCGGGGACGATTGGGGCTCGAACCCGCGACCTTACTGGTACGACAACTCCGCCTGACTGGGGAGATCGTAACTCTACCGTAAGAGCTATCCACGCCGCGAAGTTTTTATTATCTGTTGTCTTATGGCACTTTCCTACCCACTTCATTTCTTATTAACATTATTTGACAAACGTTATGATCTTATCTTTGCCCAAAGTAACAACTGTGATCCACCGACTCAAGTCTGGTATTTAGAGCAAGTAGTCCTCATGAAGCCGTCGTTTAGCCCGGTTTCTATAGCGGAAAATGGACGATATCAATAGGATGAAAAGTTTGATGTCAAAAAACTGGTTCCTATCTCATTGAAAGTGTAAAACCACGATTCCGGAGGAATTGAATACATATCTTGTGTAAATGATTGTCTGGATTCAGAGTGATAGATCGTATTTCCTAGTCTAGATATAGGTCGTCAAAATAGACCATCCACCCTCGCTCTTTTACGTCCCGTAATCCTTAGAATAAAATAGTTATGCCACCTTATGATTCAATATGTAACCTATTCATTATTAGTACTCGGAAGGATTGGTTGCATACACACTTCCAAGGGTTTTGGAACCAACAAAGTATACGGTGTGACGTCACGACGTTTCTTCCCTATTGCTTGATACCCTTTGGATAGAACGCTTGCTTATCGCAAAGTACTCTCCGACAGACTCTTAATCACTGTTAAGTGGACAATGAGGTCAGGAAAAAAATCTTGACTTCACCTGGGATTGATCCCGACCCATTTCCGTGAGAAGCGATTCCTCTACTAACTGAGCTATTGGGTTGGGACCCCTACGTGAAGTCCCAGCTTTGTGAGTTTTTACCAAGATGAGGGTCATTTAAATCGATCAATATTTGAAGGACGGTCTTCAGGCCAAATGTTTCAATACGAGTTTTTCCACAGTAAGACAGTTACTGGTTAAAGAAACATGAGACATTTTCTTATCTTATCGCTATATTAGCAGTCTCATGTGGGAATTCTTTCTATTTCACGAGTAAACAAGAATGGAAAATAAATAAAATAACTTTTTTTTTAAATTAATAAATAGATATGATATAAATAAATAGATTCCACAAATCCTCCCATAAGGTATTTTTAGGGTCAATTTCGGACATCTCGCCTCTGCTCTACCTTCCATACGAGGAATACGATTATTGAAACACACTTTTTTTCTTCTAGATAAAAGTCAACAATTATTACAATGAATGGATGTAACGAAACTCATGTTCATTTTCTTACATGTGTTCGACATAATAGCCTATTGAAATCGGATATCTGCAATGTAGTGCCGCAAAGTGAGCGATAGGGGCCAACATTAAGCAAGAAAAAAACAAGATGCCAATAGCGCGGTTCGAACCCGAGACCTCCAGGTAGACACATGCAAAAAAAAGATCTTCTAGATAAAAGTCAACAATTATTACAATGAATGGATGTAACGAAACTCATGTTTATTTTCTTACATGTGTTCGACATAATAGCCTATAGAATTCTTGGCATCGAATAACATCCCCTATTCCATGACATTTTACGTTATTGTCTAGGGAGAGGGATCACATTTAAGTTTTATCTTTTACCATTAAAGGGGGCGAAGTGGCCAAATGCTTAAGGCATTTTCGTTTTTTTTTCCTTGGGCAAGATTATTAACCCCCAAATTTGCTCATTTTGGACACCATGGGTGATTTCTGTCGACATCAGAAATCTTGTTTGATAGATTATCTATATTCCTTCATGGGATGCCTAAGCGACAGTATCTAATGATGCCCGTCGGAATGGCGTATCTTTGGTTTTGGCTTAATTTAAGAAATGTTACTTGTCACTATAGGTTCACATGGCAATTAATAAACATTTTACAAAATTTTCCTATCGCCTCAATCTGGTATTATGTTAGGGAGAACCAGAATAAGAAAAGTGAATTTAAAGTCAAAACCATAACTTTTGACATACTACGAGATAATATTCGTTTTAAAAAAGGACTTCTGTTACTTTGACTGCAAAATCTCAAATATTCGGACATAAAACTTGATTTTCGTTCTACAGTCGACCCTGACATGATACCACTAGGTTTATCCTATTACAAATATGGAATTTTACAACGACAACATAAAAACTAGATTATTTGTTTGTCGTCTAAATCCATGGAAACAAATCTACAGAGAATTATAGGGGGCTACTAAGACAAAGCAGAGTCAACCAGATGAATGATAGGCACTCTTGATTATACCAAATTGAGTGGACTGTGGCCCACTTAACTTATGATATTTTCCTAAAAATTACATTACGATAGAAGTCGATGACCTCCAAAAGAAGATTAAAGTGAGTTGTATTCAATAGTTCAACTAAAATGAGATCCTTTGTTTCCTTGAACACTGCGAACGACAACCCACTTTTCATTTTCAGTTGGTAATCATTTTCTTGTATTGTGACGTAATTTTTTAGCAAAGTGCCAGGTTAACAAGAACAAGAGCAACGCCCTCAGATACCCATCATGCTCTTACCATTGTCCTGCTTCCCTCTGTTGGGGGCCACAACATACGACTGTTCAACATGTCAAGCTCATTGAGATCATGACACATGGAGGAGAGATTAAGCATCTCATTTCCCTTGTTGTCAGTACCTGCTTACATGCGATAGCCCTTGCCTGGTGACTTCAAGACAAACTAATCCAATGAGAGCATTAACAATCCAATGCCAATGAAGGGCTGCGTATACCACTAACATTAATATACTGGACACAATTCAAGATGAATCCGTCATTAAGCACAAACTGCATCATTGCTTATGATGTTTTATTGTAAATGACTCTTTAATCACCATACACAAGTGTAAAATTAGTTGTTTCTGTCCCCAAAACAATAATATAGCGCCTTGCAAGCTTCATGAGTCATCCTATAATATGCCCAATGTTGCTGCTGACTTCGGACTCCATTAGCTTTGAGCATATTAAGTGGATATTGGCAATTTACAAAAGATTACAATCAATCCAAACCTGACTTCAATGGTTTCTCTCATTTGCTTTTTCTTGGGTAGGAGGAGAAGAAACCTTTATTGGTAATGAGTAATGTGATATTATATTTCAATCTGAACGCCATAGCATAAAAGAACTCCCCTGTAATTGTAGTTTCCATTTGAGATTCGTCAGTATTTAGCAAATGATTCTAATCGATGTCGACTCTAGTCATCTAAATTTAGTGGTAGTCTGTGTTGTTTTAGGGAAAGTTACTTCTTTGACGAGATGAGAGGTGCCGTCCGATGTGGCACTTACACAATTTTTCTGAGGGAATTTCTCTCCCCCCCCCCCCCCCCCCCCCCCGCGCCTATCTAATTGAAAACAACTCTGTATATTTCATTTTGCTTTACAAATTATCAGGATTCTCATATAATAAAGGAGGAGATCACAGCAGACCTCTATTATGTTGTCCCATTAAGTTACAAGACGAATATTTTTACGAAACAATGGAAGGCAGTATTAATAAATTATTTTTGACGTAACGTGTAGATAAGGTCGTTTTGAAAGTATCAGAACTGCACGTTCCTTTCACGTCAATTGCATCGACTGGGATTGGTTATCAAAAGAAATTCGAAATCTAGCTATTGTGGCAAAACGCTTCTGTTGGTGACAGCCTTACACCCTGCTCTTGACATCATATTATAACGATTTCCATTCTTCTTCTTCTTCTTCTTCTTCTTCTTCTTCTTCTTCTTCTTCTTCTTCTTCTTCTTCTTCTTCTTCTTCTTCTTCTTCTTCTTCTTCTTCTTCTTCTCCTCCTTCTCCTCCTCTTCTTGTCCAGTCTTCCTTCCCTCCTTTCTTTCTCTCTCCCCCCCCCCCCCCCCCTTATTCTCAGTTTTCTCATCACATTACCTTTTCGGCTTTCTTTTTCTCCTTTGCCTTTCCAAAATCAATATAATCTCCCTCCTCTTTCTCATCATCTTTACGATGATCATCATCATCATCATGATCATGATGATGATCATCATCACAATTATCGCCTTCATCATCATCAAAAACATAAGTCTCAATACTGTTGTCGCCGTCATTAGTTCAGTCTATTGACAAATAGTGAACTATATGTACCAAGTAAAGGATAAACAATAGATAATTTTTATATAAATTATAATGATGGAACGAAATGGACGTCACTTTGTTAGTGTTTTTCACCAGCCTTCTTTATGAGTCTTTCTCAATACATTGTATTAATAAGATTATAAACGTTTAAGGTTACCAATAGTTTTGTGTGTTGGAACGTTATATTCTGCTGGCTGATGCTATGTGTTTTTTTTTAAATAAACGCATAACATCAATAATACTCCACGTATTCATACAAATGACACGCGAACCAAGAAGTCTTCATCTCGTTTTCTACAATATTAAATGCATGCAATAATAGGCTTCAACAGTCATGACGTCACTTCCCTCGTAAGGACGCATAGTAACTTAGTAACTGGTTCTAAACAATCGGAACAATGGCGGACGCCTTTATGAAAAACTTCTCCGACGAGCACAAAAGTTTATCCAGAAGAGAAAAGCATTATAAATCTGATCATGTTTTGACTTTTATATATTCTGATCACATGACATGTGAAAAAGTTCTAGCCAGCATGAAGAATAAAAAGTACCGAATTTCTTTGTTTAGAACCAAGCTGCTCGTTGCTGGGCGGATGTGATATCATACTATTGAATCCTATTCACCGGATAGGATGCATGTCTATCGCAAAATAGATTGCGCCAGAGTTAATGGAATCAATGCTGGATAACGGAAGGGTCAGAAAAAATAACCTGGACTGCAACTCTGACCAATTCCGGTGACATTGTTTATGAGGCATGTGCTCTATTGATCTTTTGAAATACAGGCCCTTAGCGGCGTTGTCTCTGTCGGAAAGAAAATGTAATAGTATTGCCTATCAGACGTCATGTCACGTCCTGAATATTAAATGTTGCTGTTATCTTGAGACTCCTTGTAAAACACTTTGAGCACGTTTAGTGGAAATAGCGCTATATATATCTCATCTCATGTAGTTCCATATCTGAAGCAGACGTCGGAGGTCATCTTCCGCCAAGCTGATCTATCTCTTGCCAATTCTATTAAAGCAGCGCCACCTTTCTCAGCTTCATCTGTCCAAGTTCTTATCCCTTTCAAATACGTTATTCTTTGTCTTCCTCTTATTCTTTTTCCATTCATCTTTCAGGCGAGTATTTCCAAACCAGGGTGGCGGATAATGTGTCCTAAAAATTCCATTTGGCGTTTGATGTTTTTTGTTATCAGTGATCTTTTTCTGTTGGCCATTTCTAACATTTCTTCATTTCTTTTCCTTTCCATCCATGACACCCTCATCATTCTTCTGTAAAACCACATTTCCACTGCCTCCAGTCTTTTAACCATGGTCTTGTTTATGGTCCAGCTCTCACAACCATATAGCAGCACAGACAGTACATAGCAATCCAGGACTTTGATTTTTGTTTTCATGCTAATATTCCTGTTTTTCATAATATATATATACTTAAGTCAAAATAGTGGATTTTAAGTTAAATTATCAGTAATACGAAGTTTTAGTTTTTCCTCCTCATTAAAACAAATAAACTTAGCTCATATCCCATAATTTAGGTTAATAATTGAATTTTCACCGTCTGACTGCTTCCGACATGGTACAATATAGGTTAAGGTGGTGGATCATATTTGAAACTTGAGCTTTGAGATTTTTTTATATAGTGCAATATCAACTTTACGTGCTCAAAGCACTTTGCAAGGTTCCCTAGCCAACAGCAACACTTAACATGTTGGATGAGATATGATGCTATTAGGCGGTATGACAATTTTTTCGACAGATACAACGCTGTTAACGGCCAGGTGCTAATTTTACACCTGAGTACGGTGAGACTCATCGTGCACGGCTCATAGCTTCGATTCGAAGGCAGATGTCATAGCACTAGACCACATAGCGCACTTTTTTTTGGTCCAATATGGATGAATTTTTAAAATGTGTTTTGTCATTGCCCGGCGGTCCTTGCGTGTCAAGACCACATCATTCTTAGAGCTGACTTGGTAAGAACGAGTTGTTTTTGCCTTTCACTGATTTGATTCTGGCAAGGGAATAATCCGCTTACTCGCTGGGATAACGAGGGCTTTTGGTCACCTCAACGTTAGCTGTTGTTCGGAACTTATTGCATCTATCCTTATAGTAACATTACAGTGTTATTATACCATTGAGATGCTGTCTCACAGTACTATGCTTATGTAAAAATCCACTGATATAACAGGAACAATATATGTCCCGTCTTGTGTTTAAGCTGCCATAGTCTTATTTACATAGAAATTCAGCATTCCATTCTGAAGATTAAAGTTCTATAAGATACTCGTGGAGAGTCTGCAATATTTGCGGGGATTTATTACGAACAGTATGCTACTGTATTGTTAATTCAGAAAAGTGAGTGGAGCAGGCACTTATGTTGGTAACAACAAGATATGAAGTGAGTAGAAAAGTGTCAGAAGACAATAGAGAATAAACAATTTTTATTTTTTTTTCGCGGCGGTGGTGGGGTTTGAACCTGCGACCTTATTGGTACGACAACTCCGCCTGGCAGGTGAGAGCGTTGCTCTACGTGTAGCTTTCCAGAACACAAGATTCGTTTCGATTCACATCATTCTATGAATCCTATCTCACCACTTGTGAGACCGCGATGCGTTCACCACCATCGCGAAGTAGATTGGCCAGAGTTAAGCTTAAGCAATCAAACATATATAAAAAAAAAAAACTGATATATTGTAATTCGTCTATTGTTTATGGCATTTCTACTACTTCATCTTTTGTACAACAAGTGCCTGCTCCACGCTTTTCTGTAATTAAAAATTCACATAACCGGAGCATACTCAATGTCAATCGTTTCTTTGTTATATGTTTGTGATGAGAATATTGGCTTTTAAGTAACTGCTGGTACAACATCTTGGCGATGTTGGTGAAAGAATGGGCGGTTAGAAGTGTTAGAGGATCTAAAATGGACTTTGAGTTTTAAGAACGAAGTATTTTTTGTTCTCGTGGATTAACAAGTAAAAGCTACGCTCATTCCTGCAGGCGAAGTTTGTGTTCAATAATGGTCGCAGGTTCAACCCACCCCGCCGCGAAAAAAAAGAAAGTTATTTCTTATTGCTTCTGGCACTTTTTATCATATACTGTTGTACAATATAAGTGACGTGCTCATCACTTTTCGAATAATTCACCTACACGGCAACTCAATTCTCATGTTTCATGATATATGTTTGTGATGAGAATTTTTTAAGTAGCTTAACTGCGGTCAATTATTCACTGGTGGTGAACGAATCGGCCGGTCTCATAGTTGATTCGAAGGAGATGGTCTAGAATGACCTTTGATTTGAACGAACTATTTTTGTGTCATATGGATAGCTCACACGGTTAGAGCACGCTTCACTGCCGGCGGAGTTGCTCTACAATAGGTCGCAGTTCAAACCCACCACCGCGCGACTATAAAAAAATTATTCTATTGTTTTGGCACTTTCTACTGACTTCATTCTTGTTGTTACAAATAAGTGCCTGCTCACTCTTTTCTGAATTAAAATTACATACACGGGCTTCAATGTTCAATCGTTTCAGTTATGTTGTGATGAGAAATGCTTATTAAGCTTACTATGGTCAACATTACTTCGGATTGAGTGAACGAGATCGGCGGTCTCAAGACAGTGGGTGATGTAGAGGGATCTAGAAATGACTGAGTTTGAACGAATATTTCCGTGTTCGTGGATGTAGTAGACCCCTGCTCACTGCAGCGGATTTTTACATAGGATTCAGCAGTTCAACCACGCGGAAATAAAAAATAAATTTATCTGATGTCTTGCATTTTCTATCTACTCTTCATATCTTGTTGCTACTGTATTGTGGAATTAACATAGATAGAGAAGAATCTTTTGAGCCAAAACGATCAGAATCGGTCTGGTATACTGCAGCCACCATTGAGTACAGACGATACAAGTTATTTTTCATTATATTTTATTTGTTTGCCACGTTTATTTGTGTACTGTTGTGCTGACGAAGGGTTTGTACCCGACACGTCCATTGTCTGTTTTGTTCCCATACGAAGCCTCTCAATTTTCACTCTTTCGTTGGTAATAAAGTCTGCAGGTGCACGCAAATGAATCTAGCAACAGTGCGGCCTGATGGCGATTCCCAACGTCAACTTAACGATCGATCCAACATTCAAGGAAATTTTTAATCAATTATTTGAGTCAACGGATGGTAGAATTGTGTCCTTACTTTTTAAAATATTTTTAATTGTTCGTAAGTTACTCAAACATCAATTTTCAAAAAATAGTTTTATGATTTATATATTTGCTCGTTGGCAAAAACAATTAACATGGGCTGTATGGAACAATTTTAACCCCAACCCAATGTTTTAGAATTTGAAACACTGGAATAGAGCATGACGCGTATCATGTGTCGTTTTATATGTTTTGCAGTTTGTTTATAATTCCTTTGAAACTTATTTGAGCATAGGTACACAATAAAAATCATATCCTGTAAAAACTCTGTAACTAAGTCAAATTGAAAGGTATAATCAATCAAATTAATACAATACTATAATCAACTATGGCCAAAACCTCATACAAAAATTTCAAAGGACTAAGTGGATGTATATTAGAATGGTTTATGAAATACGACAACTGCTCATTTTCAACAAAATCCCTAAATGTGCGTGCCGCGAAGGCAAATATTTCAAGAAATTCTTTTAATAGTAAGTTTTATTATAGAATGCCTTGTCGTTTCCTATAAAGATACACATTTAAAACTTGCATTGCACATTTGGCTATAAGTCATTTTTTTCCATCTCAGATTTCAATCATGTCGTCCTAAAATTGAGAAAGTTATTAACTACATATTTTAACAAGTTGAAGATGAATGAGTCAAAAACAGTAGTGATGATTGTGGGAAATGATTGAGAGCAGTTGAAGGTGAATGTGATGGTCTTGAAGTGTTGATTAGGAGTGAAAAGATAAAAGTTTCAAAGACTGTGAAAAAAGTTGGGTGTCTTTTTTTATTCAGAAATGAGAAAGTCAGCTCACATTTCGGCTCTTTGTAAATCTTTATACTTTCAATTGAAGAAAATCAGTTCGATCCGTCAGTTTATTACAATTGCGACATGTAAAACATTAGTTGTCTCCCTCATTTTTTCAAGACTAGATTCTGTAATTCTCTGCTTGTCAACTTGCCTCTGATTTCTACAAAACAAATACAATTACTGCAAAACAGTGCAGCAAGATTAGTTTTTGGCAAACGAAAGTTTGATCATGCAACCCCTTTGTTGGCCTCTCTCCACTGGTTGCCCATTGAAAAGCGCACATATAACAAAGCAGCATGTCTTGTTTATAAGTGTTTGACTGGTATAGCACCGGTATATCTCACAGATCACGTGGTCATGTGCAAATTTGAAAATTTCACTTTAAGATCATGTATTGACAACACGAAAATTTCGGAAAAAAGATCAAGAACAAAATTTGGTGATGGATCGTTTGCTTGTTTTGGCCCCAAGATTTGGAATGAACTAACATGTGGTCTGGGTAGTGCACGTCTTTGCCTGCCTTTAAAAAGAAGTTCAAGACACATCTTTACTGTATTTGCTTTTATTGACGCTTATGAACCCTTGATTTGGCTATACATTAATTGCATCGTATGTTCTATTGTATGTCTTTTGGGTTTTTTGTTATATTTCGTTTTTTGTTTGGTTTTTTTTTTCTTAATTGATAATTTACATTGTAAAGTGCCCAGAGCTTGGGTTTTACACAACAATGAGCTATGAATAAACGTGTATTATTATTATTATTATTATTATTTTTATTATTATTATTTTAAAAATTATTATTATTGTTATTATTACTACTCGTATTAGACAAACAACGAATTGAATACCAATACCTAATGCAATAACTTTCTTTTTAAATTGTTCATTCTGATTTTTCTTTTCTTTTTTTTTTTACCAACAGGATTGGCTCATCAATGAATGGTGTCATCTTACAAGTTGCCGATAAACAACTTAAGATCATAGGTAAGACCTGTATTCATTTAAGAAACAGGAAAAAAAGATATAAAGAAATTGTCTCGTTGGCTCGGTGGTACAATGCCTCGTCTTGTCATAGAGGTCAAACAATGTACAAAAACGATGCCTTACAGGCGATCAAAACTGTATGAAATAGGAATATGATTCAATATGGCCTCCCTTGGCGGAGATGAAATATTGTGAAGCGCAATGAGCATGGTAAATCCGTTGAAATGCACGATATAAATGTTCATATTCATATATCTATTCTTGGAGAGAAAAAAAGATAAGGTTGGGGGGGGGGGGGGGAGTATTGGTCCGTACAGCCCGTGTCATATTTGCCAACGAGTGCAGAATTACTAGCAAATTACAAAATTATAAAACTATTTTACAGATTGACTTATGAGTAACTTGCAAACCTTTCTCAAACCAAGGGTAATTCCATCACCCGTAAACTCAAATGGTTATTCAGTATATATATCGGCTGAATCGTAATGATCGGTCCTAATAATTTGATCTTGGTCTTAAGAATTGCCCACTGGACCGATTTTGATCGTTGGTGGCTCAAAATATTTGTCTCTCTCTTTGTAATTTTCCGCAATACAGTAATATGATAATTAAAAGAGATGTTCGTAATAGCCTTATTTTACTCAAATAATATGGGTTCTCCATAACTGAAACAAAACTAGTGACTGCTGTCACTAGATAGATACATAAGCAGCTACTTCCCTTTTTCTACATAGAAATAAATAAATACAGGAAAGAAAAACATTTTAAGCCTTTAAGGGGAGGGGCGACACCTGAAACTATTTTCAAGAATAATGATTATATCCAATATCTTTTTATATGGGACATTGCCTATGACCAATGGATTCGAACCATGTGATTTATTTGGGTGGGCGTGTCCGGTTGCCATGGTGACGGCCGCCATCTTGGATTTTACTCTTCTCTGGGTGCTATTTTAAAAAGTTACTTTCTCAATAAGTTTCCATGGAATTTTCTTGAAATTTTGCATGGTTGTATATTTGTATATTATTAAAAAAAATACAGAGCATTTTTTAAATATTATTAATAGATCTTTATTTACAAATTTTTAAAAAATATTTTTTTTCGGTATGATAAAAATCATGTTTTTTGACATAAAAATGTCAATTTTTCAAAAAATAATAAAGATATTTAAAATTCCTTCTGTATGATTTTAGATAATTACTATAGCTCTAGACATGCAAAGTTTTAAACAAATTGATTGATAAAGGACAAAATAAGATAAAAAATAGTGTTAAAAAATGTCATTTTGAGAAAAACGAGATCAAAGATAACAATGAATGAAAATAATAAGACAAAACGGTACAACCAGCTCAAAACATATCAGCACCGTATGAGGGTCCCCCGTGTTCTTTTTCTGCCTCCCTCTGGGCTTTTTCACGGGTCTGAGCTTTCATTTTGCGTCTTTTTTTTCTCTTTGTGTTGAGCAACCCTTATGCTCTGGTCAAGTCTTTTTGACTCTGCTTGCTGACTCAACATCTGGGAGTGTTCTCCCAGTCCACCGATGCCCAAAGACACTTTCAGGGATGTTATTTCTGTTGGACCAAAATTATACTCTGCACCAAACTCAACTTTTTTAAGGGAATGGAAGTATGTTTTATGGCATCTTGACCAAACAGAATTATGAAACCTTTCGTTTGGATTTTGTGTTGTCTTCATCTCACAACACTTCAACAAAGCATATACAGGCTTCAAGTGCTCATGAATCAAATCAAATTTCAAAGGTGTATTTACACGCTGCTTGTGTCAACAGGATACACATGGGCAGCAATATATTTTTTATAAAAGCATCTGGAGTCCGGTTCAGGAGGACAATACCTATGTTGAGGGAAGTCATTGGTGTAATAACCGTGGTAAAGACCAGCAAGAATAGCCCATTTCATTTCTTTCCGCTGTGGCATTGCTTGGAATCGCTTTATCATAATACTACTATCACACACCAAATTCCAATCAAAGATTTGTGGTCACGGGTCAACCACGAGCCATCATAACTTTCTTGCTTTCTTGGCTTATGTAGCAAATAATTGTTGCCAACGTTTGGATTTTTTGGTCACTTTAGGTATATTTAAAATAATCCAGTAAAAATTGGAAATATTTAGAGATAATTAACGTGAATACGTGTCAAAATTTGATAAAACAATTGATCAATCGAAAGGTAAACAAATCGTAGTAAAATATAATAGTAAGAGAGGCGAACTTTCACCCTGACTCAACATCCAATCCCTGGCGCGGAGTCAGAGGTCGAGAACAAGGTCAGCCAATCAGATCGCACCATTCGTGATCACGTTGTATTTACCTGACAACTTGACCTCTTATCAGCTGTTTGACACACAATCTTTGTTCGCGACTAACAGTTTCTAAACTCCTCCCCTGCCCATATTCTGATATTTATGAGACTGAAACCGTGTCAACTCGACGGGCAAAGAGTAGACTAAACTATCGATATCAAAATTTACAACATCGATATGTATTATAATGCTTTTCAGTCCTATTATTTTCAGTTGAATTCTCACAAAAAATTGAAAAGTTTGGCATTTTCATGTCGACTTCCATGTTTATGAAAGACGATTTTCAAACTTTATATTATCCAAATCACCATCTCAGTGCTGAAAATATGTGAAAAAATGATTGTTCTTTGATAATAAATAAAAAACTGAAATTTTATATTTTGACCCAAAAATCGATATTTCAGGTGTCGCCCCTCCCCTTAACTATAAAAAGTACCCATATCCATATATAACGTACCGACACACAAAACTATGTGTAACCTTGAACGTTTATAGTCTGATATAATTTAGTGATAACTAATCGCCAACTTGGCTGTCTAAAATCATTATAATAAAGAGCTGAATGACATCAATTTCTTTCCATTTATAAAATTGGATATAAAATCTTTAACTCATCAAAATTTCTTAAATTCTCAAACTATTGAGATCCTTGAATTA
>NC_088362.1:92698760-92701260 GCF_034508935.2 Berghia stephanieae | reverse complement strand
TTAGATGAGCCCTAATGATAGGCTATAGATTTAGATGAGCCCTAATGATAGGCTATAGATTTAGATGAGACCTAATGATAGGCCATAAATTTAGATGAGCCCTAATGATAGGCTATAGATTTAGATGAGCCCTAATGATAGGCTATAGATTCAGATGAGCCCTAATGATAGGCGATAGATTTAGATGAACCCTAATGATAGCTATATATTAAGATGAGCCCTAATGATATGCTTTATATTACGATGACCACCTAGTGATAGACTATAAATTATGATTAGTCCAAATGAGATGCTATCGAGTAACTACTTTTTACTACTTAGGCCGCCCCTTGGGGCGCCCAACATGAGACACAAGTCTTCGTCATTCTGTCTTGTCCTCCATAAGCGTACGCAGCTCCCGGGTGTTGTCCATTCCTGTGTCATCTAGCAGACAGTCAATGTAAGTTTTATTCTGCCTGCCTCTGCTTCTGGTTCTCTCAGGTGGTTCCCATAGCACAAGACTGCTTGCTATCGAGTAAGGCGAGCCCTAATGATAGATTATAGATTGAGATGAGCCCTAATGATAGATTATAGATTGAGATGAGCCCTAATGATAGATTATAAATAGAGATGAGCCCTAATGATAGATTATAGATTGAGATGAGCCCTAATGATAGATTATAGGTTGAGATAATAATAATAATAATAATAATAATAATAATAATAATAATAATAATAATAATAATAATAATAATAATAATCATAATAATGCATTATATAGCTTTACCCCGTTGTCACAGGCTCTAAGCGCTTTACAGTGATATAAAACAAAACATATTACAGTGAGACAAGTGTGAAGGAAACGTGATACGAATTCAATTTAACAACAACAAAATATGAAAATAATATTGCAACATTATGACGTAAAAAGATAAAACTTTAAGCGAGATTTGAACGTTGTCAACGAATCCGAGCATCTCATGTGTGATGGGAGAGAGTTCCAAAAATGGGGGGCCCAAAATTGAAAAGACTTTTCACCTATTTTACGCAATGGCTTAGGTTTGACAAGGATTGATTGGTCATTGCTTGACCTCAAGTTTCTATTGGGGACATATATGTTTAGAAGGTCTTTAATATAGGAGGGACTGTTCGTGCTCAGGGATTTGTAGACAACAGTACAAATCTTATAGGCAACTCTTTTTTCCACATGAAGCCAATGTAACTCACGGAGAAGAAGAGTTGCTGACGGGTATTTTTTTGTTATTGCGTACAATGAGCCTGGCTGCGTTATTTTGAGCAACCTGAAGTTTGCTAATTTTGTCTTTAGCTAAATTCGCCCAAAGGGAGTTACAATAGTCCAATTTAGATAAAACCAGGGAATTAATTAAAAGTTCTGTTATATGCTTCGGTATTAAATTACGAATTTTGCTTATTTTTTTCATTTCTATGTACATAGATTGTATGGTGTTATTCACATGGCTTGTCATGGAAAGATCTTTATCAATGATGACGCCAAGGTTTTTTGCTTTATTTGAAAATTCTATTGTGCTATTTCCGAGAGTAATAGGTGATTTATTTGCCTGTTTAAGGATACTCGGCCTTCCACACATTAAAATCTCAGTGTTACTATCATTTAATTTTAACTTATTGTGGTACATCCAAGATTTAATCTCATTAAAACAGCTCGTAATTCGTTGTATTAAGAACTGTAAATTACTAAGAGGTGCTGAATCATATATTTGCGTATCAGCTGCATAAAAATGATAACTCAGATTGAATAGGGATATCACACTAGAAAGGGGCTGCATATATACAGTAAAAAGGACAGGTCCAAGAACAGAGCCTTGTGGCACTCCAAAATTTAGTAAAACTTGTTTTGACTGAACACCATTCACCACGACAGTCTGCCATCGATCCTGTAAATATGATGTAAACCATTTAAGGGCAATTCCTTTATGCCGAACGTATTTTCTAGTCTTCTTAACAAAATGTCATGGTCAATGGTGTCAAAGGCAGCTGAAAGATCTAAAAGGCATAATACATTGATATTGTTAGCATCAGCATTACATAACAAGTCATTAAAGATTTTAAGAAGCGCCGTTTCAGTACTGTGTTGATGTTTGTAGGCTGACTGAAAGGGCTGTTCTAAACTGTTGTTCTTAAGATGAGATGTTAATTGTGTAAGAACTACCTTCTCCAAAAGTTTTGACAAAAGAGGTAAATTTGATACAGGACGATAATTGTTTAATATATTGTGGTCCAGTGATGGTTTCTTCAGAAGTGGTTTGACGAGGGCACTTTTAAAGCACGATGGAACTTCGCCAGTCAGTATGAGATTAGCCCTAATGATAGATTATAGATTGAGATGAGCCCTAATGATAGATTATAGATTGAGATGAGCCCTAATGGTAGATTATAGATTGAGATGAGCCCTAATGATAGATTATAGATTGAGATGAGCCCTAATGATAGATTATAGATTGAAATGAGCCCTAATGATAGATTATAGATTGAGATGAGC
>NC_088362.1:92676260-92693760 GCF_034508935.2 Berghia stephanieae | reverse complement strand
GGTGCGACAATAACCACCTTGAATTGAATGTTAGTAAGACCAAAGAATTAAATATAGATTTTAGAAAAGATAAGAATACAAAAGACCATATTACTATTAAAAATGAAAAAGTAGAGCAGGTAGTAGAATACAAATATCTAGGAGTCACCATGGACAACAAATTACGGTGGTACATTACAGTTATATCAATAGTAAGATTAATCAAAGAACTTTACGGAAATTGTCCCAACTTAACATTGACAAAACACTTTGTACGCTATTTTATAGATCTGTAAGAAAGTGTTTTGGTTTTTTGTATTACTGCATGAGGGGGGGGGGATTGTCTTAGCTCAGCAAAAGCTAACTTTGACAGGATTATTAAAAGAGCTAATAAATTTACTACAGGATCCATGTCTTTTAATGATTTATATTCAGAATACTGCTTAAGAAAAATTAGTAATATTTTAGATAATCCAACACACCCTTTAAATCTTCAGATCACTAAGTCGAACAGAAGTGACCGATTGTTGTCTATACGAACAAAAAGTGAAAGACACCTCCGATCCTTTTTACCTTACAGTTGCAGAATTTTTAATAAGGAAAATAATTTATAAATTTTGGTCTACGTCTGTTTTAACTTTGAAACCTTTTCTTTAAAATTACTCCATATCCACCATTTTTAAACATCAATTTATAAATCGATTACTACAACTTTTCTATTGATCTTTTTATTCTTCATTACGTGCCATGTAATTTATACTATGTAATTTTTCTCAGTCAATTTATAATAGTATTATACTGTAACTAATTCTTAGCTTTTTACTGATCTTTTTTTCTTATATGTTGACATCAACATACCTTTTCTAGATATTTATATCTTTACACTTTTATAATCTGTATGTCCCTTAATTTACACTATCTAATTATTCTTACAGCCTACAATATTATTACACTATATATAACCTATTACCAAATTTTACTTTACCACATTATATTTACGTATATTATGTTTATGTAAACGTCTGTACAAAAAATTTCCTTTTGGATGAATAAAGTACATTATTATTATTAGTAGTAGTAATATATTATTATTATTATTATTATTATTATTATTATTATTATTATTATTATTATTATTATTATCATTATTGTTGTTGTTGTTGTTTTTATTATTATTATTATTATTATTATTATTATTATTATTATTATTATTATTATTATTATTATTATTATTATTATTATTATTATTATTATTATTATTATTATTATTATTATTATTATTATTATTATATAGATAGATAGATAGATAGATAGATAGATAGATAGATAGATAGATAGATAGAAGATAGATAGATAGATAGATAGATAGATAGATAGATAGAGAGATAGATAGATAGATAGATAGATAGAGAGATAGATAGATAGATAGATAGATAGATAGATAGATAGATAGATAGATAGATAGATAGATAGATAGATAGCTAGATAGATAGATGGTTAGATAGATAAATAAATAAATAAAGAAGAATAAGAAAGAGGTGGAGGGAGAAACAAAATTGTAAAAAGTTAAATTAGATGGGATCAAAAGAAATGTGAGAATGAAAATGAGAATAAAGAGAGGATGAAGTGAGAGTGAAATGGAGACTTCTTTTTGAGAATGTATATAGGTGTGTGTATGAGAGAGAGAGCATGTGTGTGTGTGTGGGGGGGGGTGTTTGTATTTTGTTTGTTTATGTGTATTTGCGGCCCTCAATTTGATTTTTTGTGCCTTTGTGTTTGAGTGTTTGTTAAATAAAAGCGATACTCTTACCATAATCTAGAGAGAGAGAGAGAGAGAGAGAGAGAGAGAGAGAGAGAGAGAGAGAGAGAGAGAGAGCGAGAGAGATAGATAGATAGATTGATTGATAGAGGTGGGGGATGGAGAATTAGCGATTTTATCTAGCATAGGAGAGGCAGAGAATTGGATGAAAAGGAAAAAAAATAAGGGATTTACTTAAACCGGATATGATAATATGGCTAGAATGTGAAAGGCAAGTCGGAGAGGAGATGGAATGATCGGGAAATGAAGTAAGCTGGGATAATTAAGTTAGTCTGCTTGGAAAAATCATAAATACTGAGTGCAAAGTCGATATTCAACCTCTGATCAAGCCGAACCCAGCAAACAAATCTAGAATTAGATAGAATTCGTGCAGGGTGAATTTCGTGTGGAAATAGAAACGAATTTGCGCCCCCCCCCCCCCCCCCCCCCCCCCCCCCCTTTTTTTTTTTTTTTTCTTCAGATTTCCGGAACTGGAAGTGAATGAATGTGCGTGTTAGTGTTGTTGGAGAGAGTTGTCTTCCCTGGTTTGATCTATAAGTTGCAGCTTGACCAGAGTAATCGCCCCTGGCAAGTCTGATACCGCCCTTACAATGACTATTATTGCTTTTGTAATATTGAGGCAACCTTTAGATTGGGATTTTTTTCTGTAGACTCAATATCCAATATTCTATAAACGGTGTCTTTGGCCGAGTGGTAGGAGGTCATGTTTCGTTACAAATTTCAAAGTCGGACGATGTTTAGCGGGGTCAGTGGCCAGATGGGTGAGAAAGATAGTAAAGCATTTGCCTTGACGGTGTGTCCTTGGCGGCTTAGATGGATGCTGTGCCTTTAGCTAACCTTAGCACAACCTCAGCCAGCCTCATGTAACTTATCAACATCCAAACCTATGTGTAACCTTAAACGTTTATAGTCTGATTGAAAGCATATAATGAGAACTAATAATTAAAATGGCTGTCTGAAAACAATAACAAAGAGCTGAGTGATGTCACATTCTTTCCATCTATAGATAGTATGCGCATGGCTAAGAAGCTCATAACATTGCCATCCGGAAGTATAACGGACCAACACACAAAAACTGTGTGTATCCGTGAACGTTTATAGTCGGGTTAAAACAGTTCAGTGAGCATTACTCATAAACTCGGATGGCAAAAAACAATAACAAAGACCTGAGTGATGTCACATTCTTTCCATCTATAAGTATATATATCAAATTGAACCCACCGATCACAATTCTTCAGGCTTCATCATAATTCGATTATAATAGTATTAACTAGATAAGGAACTCTTATATGAAATAAGTCTTGATTCTGACCGGAAATGAAACGCCTAATCCTAAACACGGCAAAGATTAAGTACACCGAGGAGGAAATAAAAGTGAAATTAAAATAACGGCATTCTGTTTAATCAAGGGGATAAGGGAGGGAGAGAGGGGGGAAGAGAAGGAGCTAGAAGAAAGAAAGAGAGGGAGAGTGAGAGAGAGAGAGGGAGAGAGAGAGAGAGAGAGAGAGAGAGAGAGAGAGAGAGAGAGAGGAACCCAGAAGCAGGGATGAATATTGTTAGAGTTTCAGTTCAAAAAGGACTACTAACAGTGTGCTGTGTAAAATGGAAATCTCGTTCCATAATGCTGTCTGGAAAAAAATTAAAAAAACAACCCATTGAAAAGTCCGTGAAAAAAAAAACGTTGCCTGTTATGGAGGGCAATTTACAATAACCACTAAAAGTGTTCAAATGCTTTCCAAAGGTTCCCAAGTCAGGAGAAATACTTAACATTTAAGATATGACATGAAGCCTGAATGGCGCTATTTCATTTTTTTTTCGACATAGGCAACGCTGTTGACGGCTAAGCACTCATTTTACATCTGAGTATGATAAGGGAATGTGAATTATGAGCCTTTTCCAAGTACTCAGCTTTGTACCGCAGCAGGATTCGAACCCAGGAGCACATCCATCGTCTAAGAAGTCGCTGAGCACATCCTTAGAGAATGCCATGATGGGCCCAGTTGCACTGACCATGACCTAAGAGTCTGCTCCACAGATGCTGTGGAGTGGGTTCGGTGTTGGAGCGACAAGCTATGATGATGATACCCATAGAACACAAAGCCTCACACTTACATAATATCAAATTGAACACACCGATCACATTTCTTCAGGCTTCAACATAATTCGATTATAATAGTATTAACTAGATAAGGATCTCTTATAAGAAATGAGTCTTGATTCTGACCGGAAATGAAACGCCTAATCCTAAAGACGGCAAAGATCAAGTACACCGAGGAGGAAGTAAAAGTGAAATTAAAATAACGGCATTCTGATCATTCTGTTTAATCAAGGGGATAAGGGAGGGAGAGGAAGGGGAGAGAGAGAGAGAGAGAGAGAGAGAGAGAGAGAGAGGGAGAGAGAGAGAGAGAAGGAGATAGAAGAAAGAAAAAGAGGGAGAGAGTGAGAGAGAGAGAGAGAGAGAGAGAGAGTAACCCAGATTGTATTCTTTTTAAAAATTAGATTGAATACGTAACTATATTGTTATTATTGTAGATATAATAATAATAATAATAATAATAATAATAATAATAATAATAATAATAATGATGATGATGATGATGATAATAATAATAATAATAATAATAATAATATATAATAATAATAATAATAATAATAATAATAATATATAATAATAATAATAATAATTAATAATAATAATAATAATAATAATAATAATAATAATAATAATATAATAATATAATAATTATTATTATTATTATTATTATTATTATTATTATTATTATTATTATTATATTATTATCATTATTATTATCATTATCATCATCGTCATCATTATTATTATTATCATTATTATTATTATTATCATTATTATTATTATTATTATTATTATATTATTATTATTATTATTATTATTATTATTATATTATTTATCATCGTCATCATTATTATTATCATTATTATTATCATTATTACTACTATTATTATCATCATCATTTTTATTTCTTCTTCTTCTTTCTTTTTCTTCTTCTTCTTCTTTTCTTCTTCTTCTTCTTCTTCTTCTTCTTCTTCTTCTTCTTCTTCTTCTTCTTCTTCTTCTCTTATTATTATTATTATTATTATTATTATTATTATTATTATTATTATTATTATTATTATTATTATTATTATTATCATTATTATTATCATTATTATCATCGTCATCATTATTATTATTATCATTATTATTATTATTATCATTATTATTATATTATTATTATTATTATTATTATTATTATTATATATTATTATTATTATCATTATTATCATCGTCATCATTATTATTATCATTATTATTATCATTATTACTACTATT
This sequence comes from Berghia stephanieae, assembly GCF_034508935.2. Lineage (NCBI taxonomy): Eukaryota > Metazoa > Mollusca > Gastropoda > Nudibranchia > Aeolidiidae > Berghia > Berghia stephanieae. The sequence goes on along the minus strand of NC_088362.1, from coordinate 92,688,610 downwards.
ATTATCATCATCATTTTTATTCTTCTTCTTCTTCTTTTTCTTCTTCTTCTTCTTTTTCTTCTTCTTCTTCTTCTTCTTCTTCTTCTTCTTCTTCTTCTTCTTCTTCTTATTATTATTATTATTATTATTATTATTATTATTATTATTATTATTATTATTATTATTATTATTATTATTTATTATTATTATTACTATTATTATTATTACTCTTAAACTAAACCAAAATAATCTATATTATAACAATAAGGATAAATCATAATTTCTATTTGGTTATCAGTCTTGTGAGTATATGAACGGAGGATAAAATCAGCATTAAAGTAAAACACACTCAAATCAAAATAAACTATTAAAAAAAAAAGAAATGAACATTAATTCACAGACGCAAACAAAACAAAAAAAAAAAGAAAAAGAAATAGAGGCAACAACGCGACAGACATTTTTCAATCTTGTTCTCTCCAATATGATTGATAGATTTCGTTGAGATGAATTTAAAATGGAGTTTTATTTTGACGTAACAGAAACTGTCAAAATCCCACTGTAGCCAGATAAAGTCACCCAGGGTAAAATCTTTGTTGTATTTGATACTTGTTGTTGACTATTTTGAAGTTTTCTTTTAATGAAAAATAAATGAGACGGGCGAACTTAGAAACGGGTTGCAATCATTGAGTCCAAATAAACAGTTAAATTGTTGGTGACTGATGTTTGATTTTCGAGGGGGTTGGGGGGGGGGGGGGGGGGGATAAAGTAGACGATGGGATTGATAAAATTTTCAGTGTTCTTTGCTGCTCCTGTTACATATGTTGTTGTTGTTGTTTTTGTTGTTGTTGTCGCTGTTGTTGTCGTTCTTGATAGCATTATTGATGCTGTAAGTGTCCTCTTTTCTTCTTTTTTTTCTTTTTTCTATTGCTGATACTCAATTGATTCCTTGATTGTTATAGAGGGAGGGGGGGGGGAGGGGGAGAATAAAACGACGTAAAATGAAATATGTAACAAGATGTGTACATTCGGCTCCGACCGAGGTGCACATAGTAGGAGGTCCGATAATCAAACGCAATTTTTTGTCTTGTTAAAACATTGTTGCAATGAATAATTCTTGTGGTAGATTGAAACAATCCCATAAGACTTTGGACTATCAGACAAACAAATGAGTACATTTAGTTTGAAAATGGAGAGGCTTCGTATGGGAACAATACAGACAGTGGACGTTTCGGTTACAAATCCTTCGTCAGCACAACAGTACACAAATTAGCGTGGAAAATAAATACTTTAAAATTCAAAATAACGTGTATCGTCTGTACCCAATCGTGGTTGCAGTATTCATGAATAAAACGTCCAGTCTTTCGTTAGTATCTACACGACCACAGACTTCAGGCAGCCCCTACCGTTTTCTATATTTAATTTCTGACATTTAAAAAGGCACAGATATGGGGAATGGGGCCGCTCAGGTCTATGTGGTTTTCTGTCAGAGTGTGCCAAGGGTCAATAATAACGTATGTAGTTTCTCAGAATACAATAATCCTCAGTCTTGTAAATGAAACCTTTTTTTAAAACTTAAAATTCAACTTTCAGCATATTTTTACCTTAACACACTACCAGATCGGGGTGGTAGGGCACACATTTTGAAAATATATTGGAAAACAATGATTTTTTTGTTTTTATGATCATATTTTTATGAAGACCTAGATGTGATTAAAAGAACCCTAAAACGGATACTTCTATCTCATGATGACAATGATGATGATGATGATGATGATGATGATGATGATGATGATGATGATGATGTTGAGGAGGAGGAGGTGGAGGAGGAGGAGGAGGAGGAGGAGGAGGAGGAGGAGCATAGTAATGACAAGGTTTTTTTTGCAATGTAATGTCAATTGATATTATTTTGTTTTGGTTTTGTTTCTTGTTTGTTATTGTTTGTTTAGTTTTTTTGTTTTGTTTTTATTTTGTATATTGGTTCGTAGTTTGTTCTTTTTTTTAATCTGTTAAATCTTTTGTTCAATACTTTTTGAAACACTAACAGTTAAGTTTCTAATCTATGACGCTTTTATCACGAATTAATTCAATTTTCACCCATTTATCTCCGTTCGTCTAATGATCCTTAGCAAAACATTAATTACTTCAATTAAAAGCTATTATAATAGGAACTGCCTGGGGCACGGGAATATAATGTTGTTAGCTCTATGATTAAATAGAACGAACATTGACATAATGAACATTTTAAAATCGCCTTTCTTCATGAATCTAAAGATTAAGTTGATTTCGAACTTATCAAAGTCTCAGGTTTCAAACTTTTCAACAAGGTAAAAGTAATTTTCATCTATCGATATATAGTAGCAACACTTAACATGTAGGACAGTAAAAGTTTTCTGTACGAAATGGAAAAGATTGTTTTGTCAATGTACAGTGGGTCTGTATTCTTTTGCCACTAATAAATAGATATGGATGAAAAGAATCTCAATATGGATGTAGATTAGATCAAAAAATGGAAAAATTGTCAAACAAAAAAGACCGAGATGGTCTCTCAGATAGATAATTTCCAGTTTACTTTATTCAAAGAGTGATCGACAGAATTCTGTACAGATGAAGAGCTAATGGGTTCTTATATGGAAATTACAATGCCAAACTGTTAAGATATTAATTGGTATGGAGACCCTTCAGGACAAAATCTTTTGATACAATAAGTTATGGCATTTTCTTATCTAAAGAACACATCAATAATATGTGTTTTTGTTTGTTTGCTTTTTACTAAAAGGTTAAGATTTATCTATGTGTTACGTTCCTAAAATATTTTTGAAATTTTCTAATTTTTCTCGCCGTCGGTGTCATTGTTGTTTTATTATATATTTTCCGTAACTGTTTCTTTTTGTTATAATATTGTAAAGAAAATATCAGACAAAAATGAGTCAGATAATGTTTGAGATCATACTGCTCTACACTGACGCAATACTTTTTAAAAGATTTGACAAGAAAAATTTCAGCTCGAATATTGATCAACTAGATAATCCTCAAATCGTCAAAGAGTCTCCGCAAGACTTCTTATAGGATTTCAGATACGAGTTTGAAAAATTTGACAAGATTTTGGATATTTCATTAATCAAGAAGCAGAATATTTTTGGCTAAATATGAGGAAATAGATGTTTTATCAGAGTATTTCAGCTCTATCTAGAGATGGTAGAATCATCTCATCAGCTATCGAGCTTTCATTTTAATTCTGTGCTCCCATGAAATCTCAAAGTTCTTAAATGACAAAATAAATCTCAAATAAATCACTGAATGTTATTACAGACCAACTTTATTCAAAAGATACGTTTTTATCTAGATATATCCAGCTCTGCATTGTGATCGACAATGATACATTAATGCTCGTTTTTGAAACTAAAAATAACATGCAAACAAACTCATGACACGACATTACAGATTTTTAAAAGTCCATTATTAGATGCCAGGCTATTTATACCCTTTCGTTCATTCTTATATTGATTGGGAGCTGGGTCTAATTTAGATCCTGCGAACTCTGACAAAACCATGCATCACATGCTTTGTCTAGGAGTAAGCAACAAAAGACTGCCTAGTGTGTCACTTACTCTGTCAGAGACAGGAGACCTTTTGAGCAGGCATGGAGAAATAAATTGGTCCTTTCTGAAAGCTAAGCCGACCAATCAGCAACCTGGATTTATTTTCAAAATTAGAATTGGTCTGCCAAACAGGAAAACATTACTGCTCTGATATTTTTTTAAAACCGTGACGAGTCAAATAACGGTTTGTCATTGCCTGATGGAAACAACTCATTGTGAATCTAAATTATAATATAAGCAAAGTCATTATTTTCAGATAGCATGCTCATAGACTAGAATCTATTCAGGTTTGAATTGCTTGCTATCCTTTAAATAGGACGCTATTTTGCCACGAACTCTTACAATATGTGACCAAACACGTATATGTTATATGTGACCCACCGTCTCATATCAGTGTTATGTCGGGATGGTTAGATGCTGAAAATTGCTTTTCAGTTGATAGTAAATGAGATGAGACTTGAGTTAGATTTATAGGCTTTATTGTGGAGGATGAATACAGTTTCTTTAATCACTTCATTGCTGTGCTCTAGAAAAACAAGTATTTAAAATTTGGCCAGAAAACTCGTCCCTCGAATGCCGATCGGAGGTCCCAGGTTTGAGAACTTTTGCCAAGATTAGGGTCATTTAAATCGATCGATATTTGAATGACAAATTTTCAGGCCAATTTTTGAAATATGTGTCTATCCGACATTTTTCTTGTTAATTGGAAAAAGCTAAAATGTCACATTTCTAATCATTTTAACTTGAAATTCACTTCTGGGCATTTTGCTCTACCCAAGATAATACTGATTTGAGACAACAGGTTATGTATTGTGCATGCATTAATCAAAAGGTTGAAAATTAATTTTTATGTAAAAGTAACTAGAATTTATAAAAATTAATCATTTTTTCCTCGGGAAATGTGAGGGTACTGTTAAGGGAACTGCATTCTCTATATTGGCCTCAGCTAAAGCATAAGTTCATCTCAAAGGGTATGATTATAAATCACATAATTTCCCTTGCCTCACAACCAAGAAGTTGTTATCGACTCCGCGTGCCGTCAAATTCTTTTGGGGGTTTTTCTGTCCCCTGTCCGTCCTTCGCCCCCCCCCCCCCCCCCCCGGGGCTACATCTTGTGAAAAGTCCTTTGCGATAGACTGACGCCCTATTCCAGGGCTAGCAAGCAATGATTTTTTTAAAACCACTAACTTTTCCAAACACCTTAACGTAATACGAAATGAAGCGCAGGAGCATTATAAATCCTTGAAAATGCGTTGTTGAAATGTTCATCTTAATGTTTGAGAGCCTGCTCCACGGTTTATATGATTGTATTGATTCATTTTGTTAGGATGAGAAATGATACAGAGCGGTGTGTGGTGAGTATGTGTTCGTGATTATCCTTATCTTTAAGTTAAGAAGTCATAGAAACCATCGAGTAGGTGTCGTGCAATTTTATCAGGTTACAACTAGTAGGCTACTGCTTTCAAATTGTGTCAATACCACCCCCCCCCCACCCCCCTTATCCCTTCGTACTCATACGTTCTTCATTGGTTTTGATCTCTCTCTCTCTCTCTCTCTCTCTCTCTCTCTTTCTCTCTCTCTCTCTCTCTCTCTCTCTCTCTTCTCTCTCTTCTCTCTCTCTTATATATATATATATATATATATATATATATATATATATATATATAATATTGTCTCGATTTCTCTATTTATCTATCTACGTATCTATCTATCTCTTTGTTGTTGGCATTCAATGACACTCAAGATTGAAGTTGTGCTTTGAAAAAGGTAAAAGATTTATAGAAGTCTCAGGTTTGGAAAAGGATAAGGTTATCCTAATCGATCAATACTTTAAATTTGAGACTGAAAAGAAAATAAATTAATTAGTAAATGTGGTTCATGACTTCTCAAGTGGTATCGTGTGCTCGGTGGTTTGGGGGCATGGTAGATTTATTTTTGGAAAGGGGGGGGGGGGGGGGAGGTAATTGGACAGTCGAAGTGACTATTATCACCCCCGGGATGCTAGTCTTCATAATAGTATAAAAAGTAGTCCACAATTGTTGTATGTTTAATCCAAAGGTTGTAATGCAGTAATTTGTTAAGTTTCTTGTCTTAAAAAAAAATCAATCAAATCCAAATCGCAAAAAGCCGGCGACGTTTTTTTTCGGTAATCCAATCGGCCGGGGGGGGGGGGGGGGGGGGTGAGAATAGAGACAGCCATTCAGCCTTGGACAGTAGCCTCACTAGTGGACTCCTCATTATAATGTTTACTGGGGGCGGTTTGAACAAAAGAGCTTCCGACCTAAGCGTGCAATGACCTAGGCTCTGCTGCTTTAAATTTGAATTAGTCTTTTTCCCTATGCAAGAAGTAAGGTTCTATATATAGCATCAAATGAGTGGTGCATTGCATTCCAAGGAAAACGTCCTGTGCTTGTGGTTAATAATAAAGAAATGATATCCCTTTCAATGAAAAAAAAATAGGAATTAATTAAAGTGACCCGCTAACTTGTTAAAAATTCTAAAACTTGGGACCTCAAATATGCAAAGTCTATATTTAGGAATCGTAGATAATTAAAATAGAAAATTTCAGACCAAAACGAGAGAAGTATGTTTCATCAATTTACATCAGAAAACGTCAAGTATTTTCTTCATTAACCTCTGTATCAATAATATGATTATGACGACTTAATAAGAAAACTTCGTTTTTAAAAACAAACAACAACCCTCTAATCACCTTACCATTAAGGGCAACAACGTGACCATTCCCTTATTCCGTCGGGCTAATGATCCCTGAGTGTGGCCAGGGCCGTGCTAATGGTGGCCAATGGCTCCTTGGGTAACGACTCATTAGACCAGCGGCTATGTGGCGTCTCCCCGGCCATAGCTTAATGAGGCTTGTGATATTGAAGATGAGGTCATATTGTGAGGAAAAAACAGTTTTTGCCTTTTAGCCATGGCTGTCAAATCAACGCGCTTATTTAGTTTTGAAAAGTAATTAATAAAGCAGATAACAAAAGAACTGAATTGTTTGCTTATTTTTTTGTTTTGTTTATTTTTTAATTTGTTTTTTTTTTGTGTGTGTGATACAATAAACATATAATCAATGTTATTATTATTATTATCATCATCATCATCATCATCATCATCATCATCATCATCATCATCATCATCATCATCATCCTCATCATCATCATTATTAATATTATCATTTATTCAATTTTCATTTCAGATTCATCAGACCATATTATAACTTCCCTCGTTCTGGCATCATTGGAATAATTTTAACAGGATTATGTCTACTTAAGCCTCTGCATAAGAGTCTTAGGGTACAATAAAGATATGAACAAGTGTGTATGCCTGCTCCTAAATTTCTTAATTTGATATTTAAGTGTATAACATGATTACTCACACTACGCCATCGAGAAAGTTGTTTCTAAAACTATTCAAACTATCACTTGCCGCCTCGTCGATTGATTTGTGCATGGTATAAAATTCTGGTCTCAAAGTATGAAATTCGTTTTCCAAATTGTATTTACTACCCCAGGCCTCTCACTATGACCAATGAGTGGCCATGACAATTCCCCAGGCCGATAGCACAGACCTCCGCAGCGTCTCGGACAGACAGGAAGTCGTGACGCTTGCTGAAGTGGGCGTCGTCGATCAGTCATCCACCGCTGAAGTCAACAAATCCATCACAAATCCTCTAACGCAAGACCGCCACCAGCAACAGCAGCAGCAGCAACGTCAGCATCAGGAAAAGTCTCAGAAACTTGGGAGGGAAGAAGAAACGACGGGCTTTAGACTATCTCAAAAACGGCTGGCGACAAGCGATACGGCAGCTTCAATAGAATCGGCTAGTGTGGAAGCATCATTGATTGTAGAATACGACAAGAAAGGGGGTAACGGCATAAGTGTAGAAGAGGAAAATAAAATCAAGAGTGAGGAGAGAAAAAAATTAGAGGATGCGAAACGTGAGCAAAATGAAGAAACCGGAAACATTGGAATTATCGGAAATCAAAATGCCTTGAAATGCGAAGGTCTAGTTTTGTCTTCACTAGAAAATCATGATAATTTTTTTGAAGGGGATAACAAGACAATCAATATAGATAATGATGTAACTTTCTGTGAGCTTTCAAATAACTCTGAAAAGTGTCAAAACGACGAGGGTATTGTTTCTGCTTTGCCGTTGTTGAAGATACCATCATATTCATCAATCTCAGCGCCTTCCGTATCTTACAATCATCGTACCAGGAAATCATCCATAAACTTCCCTGTGTCGCACCGAGAAACTGCTGCTGCAACTTCCACGATTGCAGTTTCATCCTCGTCTTCATCATACCAATCATCATCGTCATCGTCGTCCCTTTCAAACACGAAAAAAACTCGGAGAAAATCCCTCCCCCAAAGACTTGGTCTCCGGTACCAAAAGATACCACAAGATGACATAGTTTCACCTTCAGATATTGACACTAATGACACGAATGTAGAAACTGGAATACTAAACCTTCAATATATTCCCTCCCCTGTTTCGGCTCCATTTTCATCCAGTCCACAGGATCGTTCCTCTCATCAATTATCATTCCACAGTGCTGAAGTACACGCATCCTTCCATCCTTCTCAAACATCAACCAGCATTGTAAACTCTCCAAGCGTAGAACAACAAAACCCCTCTACATCATACAACTCTTCTACTACGTCACAGACAACCAACAAGTCACGAACTCTTAACCGAGACGTTACATTTAAAACTCTTGACCTTCCGACAAGTAAAACCGGAAGTCTCTCCAACCCTTCCTCTTCTTCCAAGAAGCCCATATCCGCCTCATCCACTTCAACATCCTCTTCGTCTAAAAATAGAAACAAATCTGGAAGGGGAGGAAACAGTAGTAAGACTTCTTTACCTTTACGTCGGACGCTTTCGTTATCGTTAAAGTCATTGAACGACTTATCCGTCGTGCATCCTGCCGGCAGGGGCGGCTCAAACAGGAAAAAACACAAAAGTCAAAGCCGGAGTGTTTCAACTGAGGACCTTGCCAACTGTCGCGTCCATCGAGGAGGTGGGGGGCGTTTTGCGGGTGACCCTCATCCGTCCCCAGGTTCTCCGTCTCATTGTTGCCTCGTGTCTGTTTCCAGGGTTCCCATGGCAGCCGCCACCAGCCACTTGACTTTGGATTCGGAGTATCAGGTAACTATAGATAAAACGAAATTGATGTAACTCAGCTTTTTGTTATTGTTTTTAGACAATCATTTTGGTGATCACTTCTCACAAAATTACATCAATCAGACTATAAACGTTCGAGATTACACATAGTTTTGTTATCTGTACCTTATATCTAGCTGGCGGATGTTGTGGGTATTTTGCCTAAACGCATAACATGACTACAAGTTTTGCGATAGGATATTGAATAATTTTGTGCGGGATGAGTGATAACACAATCCAATTTATATCACGCAAGCCCATGAGCGTATTGGTGGCATGAGTGAGTAGGCGGAAAAGCCACATCGCTTGTTTTCTTAAAACATACTTAACTATACCCGCAGTATTGATATTACTGAGAATTATGGTAAATCACTACATTTGTTGTTTATATGTTGTAAATAAATATTTTAGAATAAAATTATTTGGAATCTTCCTATGACACCGAAGTGGAATCAATGCCCAAAAGTAAATCAGTTAACAAAGTGGCCTTTAACTAAAAATATTATTTAAATATGGGACAGATACAAAACACAATATATAAGATTTTGATTCGTTGGTTTTGGAAAGCTCCTTGATGACTTTCATGTCTTTGAAGTCTCTGGTTTAAGACTGTTTAGCAAACTGAGAGTCATTAAAATCGGTCGACATTATATGTGAAAGTTGTTTTGGCCAAAATATAAAATGGCATTTTGTCACTCTTAAGACAAAAAGAGTGCAATAATAGGATTCTTGAGCTCTTGCTTGTTGAAATCCGGACGTGTTCTGAGTCGCTGCGAGTGTGCGATGGAAAGAAAGTTTGAATTATAAAATACAGGAGTGCAAGTAATCTTTTATTCTACCCCTCAAACGATTTTCGATTTATTGTTTATAATTAAAAGACATAAAAATAATATTTAAATGATGCTATTTATTGACTGCTCCAATTAAGTTATATTCAACGGTTGACAATTTGACGTCACCAATTGTTTTTGTAAAGTTCATCATGTCTTATTGGGAATGGTAGAATGAATAAAAGTGTTTTAAGGTCCATTATAGACCTCCTCACTCTATACAGTATACCATGTATCGTATCTCTGTATTATTGGCTTCCGTAACCCTCTGAAAATATAATATAGATTAAATTACGCCTCGGATCAATACCCGTCAAGCCGACGTTTGCCTCAGTTTCTGTTGTCAGCGTCCGTCTGTCTCAGAAGACGATAGTCTTTGCGCCTGGAAAGGTTAGTCTCTGGTTGAGTATCAGCGTCTGCAGTGGTTGAACAAGCCGAATCCCTATCGGCAAATCCTGTTGTAATTGTTGCAGGTGAAGGCCACGTCGGTTTCTCCAGGTACTGCCACTGATGCTGCCTCCTATTATCTCCGTCGTTTTTCTCCTCCTGTTCCTCTTTTCTCCCGGACATATTTGTGCTGATCTTCACTGTAACTGTAAGCCTCCAGCATATCGGTCAGCAGCCATGGATTCAAGGTCGGCGGGGTGGATATTGCCGGGTTTCACATCTTTCTTGCAGACATCCTTGAACCTGGAAAACGATCTGGTCTAGTGCCAGTGTCTTTGCACGTCTTTGTTTTGGATTCGGTCGTGCCAGGTGATGCCTATAATCTTTCTAAGACCGCAAAGACGGAAAGCATTGAGCCTGTGCTCATGGTGAGTGTACACGGTTCATGACTCACTGCTCATCCGTTTCTGTAGGATTAAATAATTAGTATTATTTAAAAATTAGTTGCTTGCCTTTTGATAGGGCGCTAGTCTACCACATTATATTTCCCGTCTGATTTAATGGACCCGGTAACCAAAATGAGTTTTCTATTTTTTTTTTTTTTTTTTTTTTTTTTTTTTTTTTTGCGGCGCTTGCGACACCGTTGGGTCATTTCAGCACCAACCAAAATGAGGAAATAAATATGAAATTTTATATAACGCCGCTTCACATAGCTTATTCCCTCAGCCGGCCATTTGAAACAAAGTTTTCATTCGTAACATTGTAATTTACTTGTTCAGCATTTATTGTTTTTGTATTTTTAGAATATCCCACATTGGCAGTTATCGGGTACTCTACAACACGTGAGTGAATTTGAGGTCATAAATCGGCACAAAGGGATAATAGCGCTATGTGATATTTATAAATAATATGCTTATATGCTAACAAGACGACTCATGCTCTTTGAATCTTTATTCAGTGTGACCATCAGGCGGGGTAGAATCTAAAGGACATTAAGCGCTGTGAAACCATTTCTATGTAAATGTGAACAAATTATATTTATTGTATATGTATTTACCGAGACTTCTAAGGTTTGATAAATTCAATTTAACAATAGATTCACAGCAATATCTAAATGAATGTTTCAACAATAATTACTCACTCATCCCTATAGCTCAGTTTGTGCAGCACTCATCTCATAAGTAAAGGGGCCGTAATCGATTACCAGATACATTTGCAATTGTTCTGTTTTTGTTTTTGTTTTTGTTTTTTTGGTGTGGGGGAGGGGTGGTCTAACCTCTCTGTCTATTTATTAGTGCTGAAGTGGCTGGTACATTGTGATGGGTAAATGTATTATCCAGAGAGCTTCAAGCAATCGTCCGTTGAACTCAGCAACACATTTATAAGCTCCTGCTCTACGGGACTAATATCACTCAATGACTCAATGCCGATTAATAAACAAATGCGCAATATAGGCTACGATTTTTTTTGTTTAAATATTGATAATATAAGCCAATATAATTATAGTATGAGAAAAATGACAGTAAAGACTATGTTGAGTAAAAGGCGACTGAGGACTTAGGTGTAAACGTGGACACAAATTTAAAGTTTCTCCAGCATGTCGAGAAACATGTAAATAAGGCTAACAGACTGCTTTTCTCAGATCATTTGTACATCTTCATTCGCAAACCATGAAGATGCTTTTCATAGCGACAATCTATACACGCCTTGAATTTGGAAATATAGCCTCCTCATCATATTTGGACAAAGATAAACAGCTTATTGAAAGTGTACTACAAAGAGCATCCAAAGTTATAACAAATCTAAAATACCTTGAGTATGCAGATAGACTCAAGAAGATGAAAATTTCAAGCATGGTGTACAAAAGATTGAGGGGGGGGGGGGGATATGGATGAATATTATAAGTATACACACAGTATTTACAAGCTAGCCAATAGTAGGCCTATACTAAAAAGGGACAATATGTTAAGTACCAGGGGCCACAGTTACAAACTGGAGAAACAACGATGCAATACGAGTCTCCGTCAAGGGTTTTTCTCTCAGCGTGTGGCTGAGAGATGGAACAGGTTGCCAGCACAAGTTGTGGAAGCTCCAAGTATCGACTCATTGAGAACAGACTAGAGAGTTTTATGCAGAATTTTAATTATAACTGAGCCTCCCTCCCAAATGAGATCTGATCAAAAGATCAGTAGTCAGCAGGGAAAGTCACTAGAGTAGGCCTGGTCAAAAGACCAGTAGAGCCAACAGACTCGGCGACCGGCCAATAGGCATAAGAAGACGAGCCGATTATGCTATGCAATGATATGCTTTAATATACCAACTTTATTCCATAATGCAAAATCAAATCAGTCTGCTTATTCCCAATCCCTACCTGCT
>NC_088362.1:92513760-92668760 GCF_034508935.2 Berghia stephanieae | reverse complement strand
GTCCGTACATTCCGTACTTCCCCGTCAACTCTCTGTATGAATGGACGGACTTCAGGGGGTATGGTCTCCGTAACGCCACTGCTTATGTTCTGGTCTACGACATCACGTCAGAAGAAAGCTTTGAGGTTGGTTGGTGTATACTACCGTACAATGACCAAACACTTTCCAGAACACACTTCATTCATATTTTTGATAGATAATAATGACAATTAGCTTGTCAAAGGACTAGTTATCAGTTACTGAATTGTTTGCATTCTGCATTCATAGCGGACTCACATTAACAATGTCTTAGACAAAGTGAAAATGACAGGGATGATGATAATGATGATGATGATGATGATGATGATGATGATGATGATGATGATGATGATGATGATAATAATAATGATAATATTAATAATGATTATAATAATAATAATAATAATAATAATAATAATAATAATAATAATAATATAGTAGTAGTAGTAGTAGTAGTGTAGTAGTTAGTAGTAGTAGTAGTAGTAGTAGATAGTAGTAGTAGTAGTAGTAGTAGTAGTAGTAGTAGTAGTAGTAGTAGTAGTAGTAGTAGTAGTAGTAGTAGTGTAGTAGTAGTAGTGGTAGTAGTAGGTAGTAGTAGTAGTAGTAGTAGTAGTAGTAGTAGTAGTAGTAGTAGTAGTAGTAGTAGTAGTAGTAGTAGTAGTAGTAGTAGTAGTAGTAGTAGTAGTAGTAGTAGTAGTAGTAGTAGTTAAACATTGAGCTTCTATATAGAGCAATATCCACTACAAACGTGTTCAAAGCGCTTTACAAGGGGCCCCTGACCAACAGCAACACGTAACATGTAGAACGAGACATGACGCCTGTTAGGCGATATTACAATTTATTCCAACATAGACAACGCTGTCAACGGTCAAGTACTCAATGTACACCTGAGTACGTTGTGAGAATGTGAGTAAAGAGCCTTTTCCAAGGACTCAACTATACGCCGAGCGAGGCTCGAACTCAGGACCTTCCGATCCAAGATCGAGTGTCATACCACTAGACCACATAGCGCCAGTAATAATAATAATAATAATAATAATAATAATAATAATAAGAAGAAAGAAGAAGAAGAAGAAGAAGAAGAAGAAGAAGAAGAAGAAGAAGAAGAAGAAGAAGAAGAAGAAGAAGAATCATAATAATAACAACAATAATAATAATAATGATGATAATAATAATAATAATAATAATATAATAATAATATAATAATAATAATAATAATAATGATAACAATAATAATGATCATTATGATGATGATCATGATGATGATAATCATAATAATAATAATAATAATAATAATAATAATAATAATAATAATAATAATAATAATAATAATAATAATAATAATAATAATAATAATAAAATATAGTAGTAGTAGTAGTAGTAGTAGTAGTAGTAGTAGTAGTAGTAGTAGTAGTAGTAGTAGTAGTAGTATGAGTAGCAGCAGCAGCAGTAATAGTAGTAGTAGTAGTAGCAGTAGTAGTAGTAGTAGTAGTAGTAGTAGTAGTAGTAGTAGTAGTAGTAGTAGTAGTAGTAGTAGTAGTAGGACTAGTATTAGTAGTGATATTATTATTATTATTATTATTATTATTATTATTATTATTATTATTATTATTATTATTATTATTATTAGAGCAGCAGCAGCAGCAGCAGTAGTAGTAGTAGTAGTAGTAGTAGTAGTAGTAGTAGTAGTAGTAGTAGTAGTAGAAGTAATCACTTTGGTATTGATGTATTAATTGTGTCTTTCATATTACAGTACATCAAGAGTCTACGTCTTCAGATACTTGAATCCAGAAATCTTCATGATGTTCCAATATTTGTTGTTGGAAACAAGCACGACCTTGCTGAAGAGAGGGGTGTCCCCAGGAGAGAGGTCAGTTAATTGCTATACCAAGAATCTCTCTCTCTCTCTCTCTCTCTCTCTCTCTCTCTCTCTCTCTCTCTCTCTCTCTCTCTCTCTCTCTCTCTCTCTCTCTCTCTCTCTCTCTTTTCTATTTCTGCACTCTTATCTACTCTTTACTTACATTGTCTCTCACCGCACTCAGGTGTAAAATAAGTACCTGGCCTGTAACTGCGTTATCTCTGTCGAATATAAATTGTAATACCGCCTTGCATGCCTTATGTCTTGTCCACATGATGATTGTTTTTGTTGGTCTTGGACCCTTTATAGAGCGCTTTGAGCACATTTAATAGTTATAGTGCTAGATAAAAACTCAATTCCTCCCACTCACTATCTCTCTCTCTCTCTCTCTCTCTCTCTCTCTCTCTCTCTCTCTCTCTCTCTCTATATATATATATATATATATATATATATATATATATATATATATATATATATCTACCATGATCGTGCCTTCCCTCTTTTGGTGTGACTTTATCGTGTGTCTGTGATAGACCAGGATAAGAAAGAGGGAGAAAGAGGGGGAGAGAAGTTATTACAGAAATGCTTTTAGTAGCGTATAGGAATTAGAGATCTGTGATGCGTCGATGGTTGAAATTTTCAATACGATCGCTACGAGAATAGTCATGACTCAAATTTATTTATTTTAACCATGTTAAAAGAAAAATAACTGGACATGAAGCATCAATAGATAGTTCGAAGATGACGTCACTCGGGTCTTTGTTATTGTTTTTTTTTTGCCATCCGCGTTTATGAGTAATGCTCACTGAACTGTATTAACCTGGCTATAAACGTTCATGGATACACAGTTTTATGTGTTGGTACGTTATACTTCCGGATGGCAATGTTATGAGCTTCTTAGCCAAGCGCATACTATCTATAGACACCTAGATAACCACGCCTCTCGGACAGTCGTCATAATGTAAACAATGACAGTGATTGGTAAACAGAGCGAACTACACAGGTTTTACTATCGATGTGTGTCAAGATAAATTACCCACTGTTTTACCGCTTGATCAATAGAACCAGCACAGAAAACTATGTTTAAGCTTAGACGTTCTGATCGAGAAAATCGTGTCATAACTCGTCACACATTTAGTATAAAAAACAATAACAATGATCAGAGAGAGGTCGATTTCACTCACGTTGTTTATAAACAAACAACTATGTTTGTCCGAGCACGTGTGAAGGTGTGTCACAAATTCCATTTTTTGATTGGTCAAAAATCTACTGATTTATTGAGTTGTAAGTAGAAAAAAATGAACAATTAATCAATTGTACTTTTCAGCTTCACAGCCTCTCAGCCATTGGCCGTATTAATTATATTATATGCAGCATGTATTCAAAATCACAGATCAGCTATCTTAAATCTTCAAGATCTCGCCGGAGTATTAGTTTCATAAAAAATCATATTGAATACAAGGTTTAACCGTTAAAAGACGGGGTTTGATTTTATTCTCACCTAATACACGCTATATGTGATAGGCGCCTCAAAACGGTACGATGTCGGGCTGATCCAGATGCTATGTATTTTAATATTAAAAAGAACAAAATGTGAAATTTTAGTTTTTATCAAGTTGAGAACTAAATTTATCCACCTAAATCTATGTTTACATAATAGCAGGTCTAATGACCAAACTCAAATATGAGCTTATTTTAACATTTTTGTAATCGACAATATTTTGAGTTGGTTTGAGAATACATCCATTACAACAATGAGCCTATAACAAGCTGGGTTACCAAACCTGCATATATGTATATTTCTACCTCAATAAACAAATAAACCTGATCTAAGTCTCATTTTGTTGACTAAAAAGAAATTTTAGCATCAAAATCACTCCAGCCTGATATTGTATTGAGGTGGTAGGTCACATATTAACAAGAGATGAAGTGAGTAGGAAAGTGCCAGAAGACAATAGAGAATAAAAATTTTCGCTGCAGCGATGGGGGGTTGAACCCGCGACCTAACTGGTACGACAACTCCGCCTGGCCGGGGAGAGCGTGACTCTACCGTATGAGCTATCCACGATCCCACATATTAAGTTTGAGATTGAGTTTTTTTTTTATAAAGGGCAATCAATATCCACTAAACGTGCCCGAAATACTTTACAAAGGGTCCCTGGCCAACAGCAACACGTAACATGTAGAATGAGACATGACGCCTGTTAAGCAATATTACATTTATTTTCAACTGCGGTAACGCTGTTAACGGTCAGGTACTCATTTTACACCTGAGTACGGTGAGAGAATGTGAGTAAATAGCCTTTTCCAATGACTCAACTATGTGCCGAGCGAGTCTCGAACCAGGACCTTCCGATCTGAAAACGAGTATCATACTACAATACCACATATAATACAACCGTTTGCACTAAGAAGCCTTAACATCTACCCGGGATTCAACGACCTGGATATCAAATTACCCGAGTTGATGAAGTCAGAGTCACATCGTCGTTACTGCTCTCGTGGTAAGATTTTGTTTTAGCTTAGAGTAAAATAGAATCCGGATGTAAAGGTTTACTACTACTCATTTTGCTGTAATTGAATAACAAATCCAAATTTATGTTGTACAATTTTTATCTTCAGGTAGCCAATCTGGTGAAAAAGCAATGGAAATGTGGCTACATCGAATGTTCTGCTAAGTACAACTGGCATATCATGCTCCTATTCAAAGAACTTATGAAGACTGTTGACTATATCGATTATGGACATAAACCTACATCTCTAAGGGTACAGGACGCCCTCAGGAGGAATAGGTGTCTCATTTTGTGACCAAATAGACACATCTGTGTTAGTTTAAAAATAAGTTATCATAATATTAATATGTTCTTGCATGGTGCTGGTCATTTCAATATCATCATAATTGGATTCAGTAGTCTGACGTCACGCCGCCCGGCAACGGCCGCCATCTTGGTTCTAAACAAAGAAAATCATTATTTTATATTCTTCAAGCTGGCTAGAACTTTTCATATGTCTTGTGACCAGAATGTGTAAAAGTCAAAACATGATTAAATTTATGGGTTTTTTTTCCCTCTGGATACGCTTTTGTGCTCGTCGGAGAAATATTTCATACTGCATCCGCCAGTGTTGCTAAGTTACCATGCGTCATTAGGAAGGAAGTGACGTTACGACTATCGAATCCTATTTTCCAAATCACTATATCTTAGGCGTATGTTTATTTAACCAGTTAACTGCCGTGCTTTGCAAAGACACATATCTAAAATTTGGCCAGAAAACTCGTCCCCTTAAATATCGATCGATTTACATGGCCCTTTTCTTGGCAAAAAAACCCCTTAAACCTGGGACTTAACGAAGTCCTAGGTTTGAGAGCTTTGGCCAACACGAAGATCTTTTAAATATATCGATATTTGAAAGACGAGTTTTCTGACCAAACTTTTTAATACGTGTCTTAAAAGAGTACGGCAGTTAACTGGTTAAATTAACCATATGTAAATATCCAAACAGATATTTCAAACCATTTGTTTTGGAGTAGTTTTCTCATCTCTTGCATTTCTCGTTCCAATATGTATTTCAATTCAAACGTTAAACACAAAACACATGATGTTCGTATAATGTCCTTGAATTAAAAATATAAACTCTGAATTCAATTTCTGGTCAAGAAGTTGTTTACTTTCTATATTTAATTTTTTTAAAGTCCAAAATGTAAATACATGTGTGTAGCTAAAACCTTTTCAAGTTCTGTTACACAGCTGACGATGAGAATTATAATGCTTCTCCACCCCTGCGTTTTACTTTCTCACATTGTTTTTGACCAAGCGATATTACAAAACCTTGTTTTAAGGGCG
Organism: Berghia stephanieae; assembly: GCF_034508935.2. Taxonomy (NCBI): domain Eukaryota; kingdom Metazoa; phylum Mollusca; class Gastropoda; order Nudibranchia; family Aeolidiidae; genus Berghia; species Berghia stephanieae. Next base: position 92,663,042 of record NC_088362.1, on the reverse strand, counting down.
CGGGTCGCTCTCATGAAGAACATATAATTATATATGTTGATATTATTGTATCCTTATAACTTATGTCGTTACGTGCAGCGTAGTTAAATAATATTATCCTTTTTTAATATTTTATTTTAAAGAATGTCATTGAACACCAATCTCAGTCATTCATCAAATCATGATACTGTTTGTACACAACCTCTGTTATTTTACAATCCATTTTTGTCGTCTGTGTTAGATTTAAATTCCCAAATTAAGGGTAGATTGCCCTAAACAATTTTTGTATAAAAATTTAAAAGTCAAAGTGATACAAAGATGCTGGAAGCAAGTAAAACAGCTTTAAAACACCCAACAAAATACCAAATACGGATTTTTTGGACTCACAACCCTTCTTCGGGCATCAACAAAAAACAATTAAAACATGAATACGCTACTTAAAAACCCAAATCGACGCTGATCTGGTTTTTAGTGATGTATTCGTGTTTTTTGTTGTTTTTTGTGCCTGAAGAAGGGTTTTGAGTCCAAAAAATCCGTGTTATTCTTTTTTAAATATGTTATAATCACTTTGTTTTAAAGATATGAATGTTTTAATGCCTTTTAAAGAGTTTAAAGTGTAGATCGCTTCTTTTTGTTTTGTGATTTATAATGATCGCTCTCATATTTATTGTATTTTAGCCTGAAAACATTCTTCCAAATACAAACAAGAAAAGGTAAAACCTTGAAAACTACATTCAAAGTCCATCGCTCTGAGGCAGATTAAACTCTCCCTTTGGTTGATTTTTAAAAATATAAATTATGGATGACTGTAAAATTTAAAAGACGAATTATTGAAAAGAAAGCTTGAAGTAAAAACAAGCCAATCTTTTATGTAGCGTAATATCGACTCAATGTGGACCGTTCAGGGGTCCCACACCAACAACATCATACAGAGTATAGGACAAAGCATGACGCGTGTAAGGCGTTAATAATAATTACTCATTTTACACCTATTTTGTGATTTTTTAAAAATAAAGAGCCTTCTCCAAGGATTCGATTTTGACTTGCCCACATTGGAACTCAAATCTGTGACAAGCTGAGTGTCATTCTCTTAGACCTCAAATTTGTGATTTCTAGTTTTTGCGTTTTTAGCCGTGGGTGGCTGAGATGAGAATTCGTCTGCAATTATAAAAGATTAGTCTTTAGTGTCTCATTCATCGTGTTTTTTAACAAAGGGTAAATCCAAAACGTCCACACCATTTGTCTTGTAAATTGAATTGAAGAGATTTTATTCCATGTTATGATTGTCTTATATTCTTAAAGTGCGTGAAAGAGTGGCATGGCCTTCAATAAGATCCGAGTAAAAAATTGTCAATGAAATATGCTTTTAAAGGAAAAACTACAGCTGCTTCAAATTTTGAAAATGAAAGAATATGAGTAGATATTGAAAAAGATTGAATAGAAAAGCTTTCCCTATTTCCTTTAAACAACAAATATAAAAACGATATAATTTTTCTACGAAACGTCTGATAGGTAGATAAGTTAGTATGTGACTTGTTTGCTTTTGTTCCATAGCATGCATGGTATGTAAAGCTTTTGTTGCCAAATTATGTATTCATCTAAACCTCTTGCTCCCATCCAAGCGCCTTTTTAAAAATTCTTTTGCCCCTATCCTTACAAGCATGCACAGTTCGGGCTCGTATATGGTATTATGTCGCTTTGGATTACTTCCAATTCTTCATCTAACTAATTTAGAATACAGAACTTGAATTATTGCTGAAAGTCACGTTGCTTTATTGGATTTTTGTTTGTTTGTTGGTTTGTTTGTTTGTTTGTTTTTTAAAGATTTATTGGCGAAAACGAGAGCAGAGTAAAGCACCGCAGCCACCGTCTTCGAAATGATTTTGGGCTTATCTCAACGTTCCCGTTATCACCCCTAGAAAAATAAACAGCTACTATTACCGTACGCTCACAATTATTTTTAATTGTCCTGGAAAAGTTTACTTCAACTATCCATCGACTAAAGTGATGCTGACTTGTTAAAAAGTATTAAAATTATGATAGATAGATAGATAGATAGATAGATAGATAGATAGATAGATAGATAGATAGATAGATAGATAGATAAATAGATAGATAGATAGATAAATAGATAAAGAGATAGAGAGCTAGATAGTGAGGGATTGAGTGAGTTATTGAGAGAGAGAGAGAGAGGGAGAGAGAGAAAGAGAGAGAGAGAGAGAGAGAAAGAGAGCGAGAGAGAGAGAGAAATAGAAAGAGAGAGAGAAAGAGAGAGAGAGAGGGAAAGAGAGAGAGAGAAAGAGAGAGAGAGAGAAAGAGAGAGAGAGAAATAAAGAGAGAGAGAGCGAGAGAGAGAGAGAGAGAGAGAGCGCAACGAGAATGGAGAATATGGAGTCCACTTCTTGGAGACTTTTTGACAAGTTTGATCACATCTTATTCGAGGGAAAGGTTGTCTAGTACAATTCGATTCTAGAACGCGCTGTCTCAGTAAATGATAAGATAGTCTAATTTATCTTGTCCAATTTATTATGAAGTTTTTCTGCCTGATACTCGTACTAATGTTTTAAAAGTTGTTTTATACACTGTTCACAATTTACAGTTATACGGTTCTCATTATGTTAAAATATATCATTTGTGATAACTTTGTGATCATACTCTCTTTAGCGAGTACACCATTGTGATTTACTGTCATCAATTCCATGCTATTTATAGACGAGATTTGCATTTATTGTTACAAATTTCTTGATGTCCTCGCGGTATACAACAAAACAAACATTCTACAAGTTATAGGTCATCCAACACCAAAAGATAAAATAGATTTTGATTGATAACTTTTGATCCCTTCACATTTAAAATGCTTCGGTTCCAGAATTAGATTTCAATGCGCGCGCGCATATATAATAATAATAATGATGAAAACTTATAAAGCGCTATAACTCCGAGACACCAGACTCTAAGCGCTTATATATATATATATATATATATATATATATATATATATATATATTATATATATATATATACATATATATATATATATATAATATATATATATATATATATGTATATATTCTTTGGAGCGCAAATTATTTAGTATTCTCACCTCGTTTGTCTTTTTCCCCTCCTACATAGATATTATACAATGTACAATGAACGTGATGATAAGTCGGTCAACTCATAATTTATGATTCATGTGTTGAATAAAATTTGAACCCAATTTCTATTGTCGTATTAGATAACATATTTTTCGGATTTGTAAGAGAACTACACGGAGTTTTTTATTTGGGCACGGAAAGATATTTTCTGCATTTAATATCTTATATATTTCGCTTATTTATCGTAGAATTATTTCCCAATGTTAAGAGCGGAAAATGCTTCGTATGAATCTTAAGAAATTGATTGTATTAAAAATAATGAGGGGAACCATAACTGGCATCGATTCAATGTATGTAATCCACCTCACTCATTGTCATACTCGCTAACCGGAAGGTTGACACACAACCCACGTGCTAATAATGATAGCGTCTGGTTTCGATGGGATTTGACGAAACAAATTTGATTTTGGACAACGTCATCACAATGTCTAATCAATCTCATGATACCCCAAACCATCGTCATGTCACCTGTAAGCACCATACAAAAATTTAGTGACGATTGGTCCTGTGGTTTCGGAGCCCTGGTGTTACATAAAATTCAATTTGCCAAATATATAATAAGATATATTATTCAGGTGGACACACATACACACACAAAAAACGCGCCGCTATTTTGTCGGCTTGTATCTCTAATACTTTTCATTGGATTCTTTCAAATTCAACATGCAAATAAAACAAATCCGTATATGTAGACTGTCAAAGTTTTATGAATATGAATTGCGAAACAAAAAAGATACAGTGATCTTTTTCAAAACCGTGCTCAGAAAAACAATATCAAAGAAAAATGACGCAACATTGCAGAGAGTAAAATGGCTACGATCTGAAGATTTCCGTTTTAGCAATCACTTATTATGTCACCATAAACATTATTTCCATCATAATTCTCCTCATCGTTTAAAAAATCTTCTACATGGCACACTCTCATGCCTATTTTGCTCCAAAGATTACAAAGCACTTTAAGTGATCAATAGCATAGCCTCTTTAATGGCGCAATGTAGTCTCTTTTTCCAACTTGAAATGCACTTCCAAATTTCCTCAATGATTATCTCCTCCCAGCAAAAAATAATTCTTTCTCTCAAGCTTTCTTCTGTGAATATAATTCTTTGTCCATCTTCTCGGTCAAAGAATTCCAAATTGTGTAATCCATGGAGTCAGGCCGAGTGGTTGAGGCAGCAAGTTGTCTTACTCTATGAAATAAATATTCTTACTTCGAAGAAAAAGCTTATGTTCTTTTGCTCGTACTGGATGTAACACCATCTTGTTGAAAAGTGAAATTCCTTCCTGGATTTTCTTCCAATAGTTTTATGTAATTATCAGCATAGAGTTTCCCAGGCATAGCAACAGGTGTCTTCTTTTTAAAAATTACGCCACAATAAATTGCGTCATCTTTTCGATATCGCAATTTTTAGGTGGTGTTACAATATTTTATATTTTTCAAAAACTGTTAATTTAATTATTTTGATATTTTGCAATTCTATTATAAAGAATAGTTCTAATTGTAATAAAAATTTGAGATAGAAAGAAATAAATAGCGGAGCGTTATTTTTTGTTGTTGTTGTTGTTGTATTTTTTTGGACCTGACATATCATAATCGTGATCATGTCAGTGAACAGAAAAAACGTAACATTTCATTTTGCGCAATTTCCACTAAATGTACCCTGGGCGCTTTATAATGTATCCCAAGCCAACAGCAACAATGAACATATTATTATAAAACGGTCTGATGCCATGGTTTTTTAAATTGTGTTTCTTTTATTCATTTTATTTAACTGTCTTCATTTATATTCATAAAAAATGTTATAGTCTCCATTACCCATAACCAAGCATTTCAGTGTAGCTATGTGGTCTTGTGGTAAGACACTCGCTTTCTGATCGGAAGGTCCTGGGTTCGAGCCTCGCTCAGCGCATAGTCCTTGTAATAAGCTCTATAAAATGAGTTTCTATATAGCACAATATCCACTCAAAGTCTCAAAGCGCTTTACAAGGGGTCCCAGACCAACAGCATAATTTAACATTTAGGACGAAACTGACGCTTGTTAGGCGATATTACATTTTTTTTTCGGGGCTCGAACCCAAGACATTCCGATCCGAAATCGAGTGTCATACCACAGGATCACATATCCGCACTAAAATACATGGATGTGGGGTAATGGAAACTTGAACATTCTCTCACCGTTAAAAGCGTTATCTGTCTCGGAAAAAAAATTTGTAATATCGCCTAACAGGCGTAATGTCTCGTTCTACATGTTGCTGTTGGTCAGGAACCCTTTGTAAAGCGCTTTGAGCACCGTTAGTGGATATTGCGCTATATAAAAGCGCAAGTTGTTTGTTTTTGTTTTTTGTTTTTTTTATAGTTGTTGCTGTTTTTGTTGCTGATATTGATTTGGATGTGTTTCAGTGATTGTGTGTTTATGTTGGTGTGTGTGTGTGTTTGTGTGTGTGTGTGTTTGTGTTGGTGTGTGTGTGTTTGTGTGTGTGTGTGTGTGCGCGCGCGCTCTATCAAATGTGGAAATGAAAAATATGAAGATAATTGTTGATTCTAAGAACTACTTTTTAGAACGTATGCAATCAGAATTTGTATGTCTGGGATGAGTTTGTTTTTATTTAACTGGTTTTTTAATTCACTTAAATTTGACATTAACAATAAAATCGTATTCATTGTATGCTGTCATTTTATGCTAAAAACTAAATAAAGTTAAATGATTAAGTAAAATGGTACTAACGAGAGTAATGTTAAAGAAAATAACCGTGTTTTTTATGTTGGACGACCTAGACTCTATATCAGTACCTAGGTTCATCACAATATATTTGATCACCAAAACCATCGTCAGAAAACATTGCATTTGATTACTTGGAACGATGATGATATTTTTTACTCAATAAATTGTCATCAATCCCAAACTTCTCTTATCTTCTTGTGTTTTCTATCCATTTATTCGGTGTTGTCAAGTTTTCAACATTTCAAGGAAAATTTGTTTCACTTTTTTTTTTTAATATTGTCATTATTTTCGTTTTGGGTTTGGTTGTCTTTTGTTGTTTTTCTTTGTTTTTGTTTCTTTATTTCTTTGTTTCTTTGTTTTTATTTTTTGTTGATTTTGTTTTGTTTTTTTTGGTTTGGTTTGGTTTGGGATTTTTTGTGTGTTTTTTTTTTAAAATTTGCTTTGCTTGATTGTTTGTTTGTTTGTTTTTGTTTATTCTTTTCCCTTCGTTTTTACCTACAGAATGTGTTGAAATTAAGGTTTGCCTTTTCTTTCATGAAAAGGACAATAGCAATTGCTTTCTAGGCAAAGTACTTTGCGCCAGATCTAGTAGATCCAGCTATCAAATCCCTGCTGGGTAGACAGGGGGGGTCAGAAAAAAATCTAAACTTCACCCCGATATTGATCTCATCCCTTTGTGTGTTCTACCAACTGATCTATTGAGACCCCCCCCCCTTTTTTTTTTCTTTCATATTTTGCCTTAATTAATATCTGCTAGATTGTTTGTTTTTTTTTTGCAGGGGCGGGGTGTGTGTGTCCCTTATACGTATCACACTGGTTGGAATGGAGCGGAAGACGTGGTAAATAATTACTCGTTACTCTTTCAAATAGGACGATTATTGTAATCTATCGTTATCAAATTTATATTGATCCTACATTATAACCAGCAACCTTTCTATTGTTGGCTTAGGATGCAATATCGAGAAAGGGAATTATTGGGGGGGGGGGGGGGGGGGAGATAAGGCTAAATAGGATACATAATCAAATTCGAGACAAACTTTATTAATCATTGGGCTCAATAAATGCAGTACTCCTGATGTAAGAAGAAGAAGAAGAAGAAGAAGAAGAAGAAGAAGAAGAAGAAGAAGAAGAAGAAGAAGAAGAAGAAGAAGAAGATTGACAACAATGGACATTTAAATTATACGTTGCGCAGAAAAAGTCTTAAATGTTCCGAGCATTTCATTCCAAGCCTTTTAGTGTTTCATTGCATTCAGTTTTACACAAATTGTTACTGGATTTTCATCATGTCTAATCATTTGATGTCTTTGCAACAAACTTCTTGAAAGGAATCAGTCTGGACGTGAAACCATTATACTGTCAAAATGGCTGCTTTAGGATCAAAGCGTCATTTAAAATTCAAAATGGGTGTTCTCCTTTTACTTTATTTTTTCTAATCTGATTATATTATTATCATCTTTGATGTTATTTTAACATTTTCTTTTTGATATATTTCTATCAAAGAAATAAATCCCTTGTAATGTAATTTCGCAATCAATTTAATTTTCTCAAAAACGAACATTTTACTTTGTAAATAGGCTTGCACATAACATCAAAAATGAAAATGAAATGCTGGGGGCAATTTCATTTTACTGACAGTTTTCATCTTTTTGCAGAAACAAAAATATTATGGTATTTCTTTGCAAAGAGATTAAAGACAAAAAGAGGATAAAAATGATTTGTAGAGCAATACGGTCGATCGAGAGAGAGAGAGAGAGAGAGAGAGAGAGAGAGAGAGAGAGAGAGAGAGTTGGTTGCAGTTCCCGGATCGTTAAATGGATAGCAACGATTGCTTGCAACCCTTTGATAGGACATTAATAATTTGCAGAATACAGGTAGGTGCTTCCAACCATTTTCTTATGATACTTTTACCTATCGACAGAATGGACACGGAGTCAGTGGATCAGGCGTGTGGTGTCTCATTTTGTAACAAAGTCAAGTGGTTGAATATGGCCAACGACCGAATGAGTGACAATAACAGCAGCAATCCGCCTTTTGGGTTAGCCGTCTGCCGTACATTGAAAAAAACAACATATTTTTTAAAAATTTTGGCCAGAAAACTCGTCCTCCAAATATCGATCGATTAAAATTGTCCTCGTCTTGTCAAAGACTCTCAAACCTGGGACTTTCCTTTTTTTATCCCCCTTGGCGAGAACTGGAACAAAACTTGTACTGAATGAAATGGATATTTGGTTGGGCATTGGGGAATAGTAAAAGAATCTTAAAGCGCATTAAATGCAGTGGAACCTTGGAAAATGTAGAAAGTAGATATGAGAGTATACAAAAGGTATGACGCAACAATCACGGCTTTTAATGCATTTCTCTGACACCAACTAACTGGCACTATAGACAAATTGGATGAATACAGTGCATAAGCTAACTGATCATAGATAATGGCATCCGTATTCCAAATGTATCTTCTTTGATAAATAGAATATTGGTGGGCATTTTGCAGTAGAGAACTTTAATAGCGCAGTTTTCTTTGACACGAATGATAGCTTGCAGCGACGTGCACTTTTTTGCAGATCTGATAACCCAATTCATTATGGGCTCATTGCTGTAATGAAACCTCATTACAGCAATATTAAACTAGGCCCATAATTGCGTTCGTATGTCAGACCTACATAAATCTACATGTCGGCTTGCAGTATCTGGAACGAAATAACACGACGGGTTACTTAATGCTTAATGCTACAAATTTTCAAAACCAGACAGTAATTTTTTTGAAAAATGAAAAAAATGCTGTGGACTGCAGGTTATAATAACCACTGAAGACAAACCAATTTTTAAATGCCAAATGACCAAGTTGATCATTACTTCAAGATTTCTCGATATAATTTGACAAAATTAATCATAAATCGCTTTAAACAAAACTTAAGCTGTGAGAAATGTTAGAACTGGTATTAAATGAAGTAACATCTTTCAATCTTTCAAGAAAAACCAAATCAGTTTAATGAACAGGAAAAAAATGAAATACTTGAAAGGCCAATGATAACTCGGGGAACAGCCTTTCATCAGTTTAAAAAAAAATATATAATTTACATTAACGATATCGAAATATATCTAGATAAGTTTAGAAATAAGTTAACTTTTCATTTCAGATGAGAGGGATGAGCAAGAAAGATGATTGACTTGAGGTTACAGTTTATCTAACATCTGTCGTATACAAATTCATTGGTTTCCTTATTTGACACAAATAACACTTTTGATAAAATTCGTCTAGAGAACACCTAAAAAGAACAACAAATTAAACATTTGCATTTCTGATATATTTTTAATCTTCCTCGATTGCCTATTTGTTTGCTTGTGCTAAGTTTGATTTGCTTTTAGACTGATAGGCAAGTAAAAATGACCAGCACACGAGCAACAAAACTCATGAGTGGAGATGGGATTATAAGGCAATCAATTCAAAATAAACTGTCTGAACTGTCTGAAACGAAAGAATTTCAAGTTTTTGATCTATTCTAATTCCGAAAGGATTGGCTGGAAGAGTAATCACATTTGCATTAGACGAGACGGTACAGAGTCACGTGATTAATGGCGTGTCCGACCATGATGTCAAGTGTGGTAAGATATCTTAATTTGAATTCGAGTGGCTGCTATTGGATTTCATCTATTATTAGCTGGTCCAATCAATAGGTCATCTAGGAGATCGTGTGATCTTCAATCAATCAATCAAGCCAAGAATATTTCATGAATTCATTCGAAAAGTGTAAATGAAAAACAATATCATTTGTCATGTTAACTGGCATCAAGCTAGTGTTATAAGTATTACTTTTATTACAAGAGGCCAAGATTTATGTGAATTGTTTCTTTGTCGAGGCAAGATAAAACTTCGATAAGAGCCATTTGTTCATGTTGGAAGTCATTTTAATCGAGTGAGAGTTTTAGCTTGCGGTCAATATGATCTCAAATAAGTTAATATAACATATTACAGCATATTATGGTAAGGCTTGCTTAGGTAAAAAGACTTTTGAATTCCCAGTGGTGGAAAAGACACGTTTCAAAAATTCCTTATCATTTTGAGGATAATTGCAATCAGAATATAGAAACATCTTATTCGTCTTATACAACTTCTAAGTTACGGAACTTCCTGTCATTGCATTTTGAAGTGATTTATCCTAGAGTCGTTTGTCTTGGGTGTAGTATATTCAATGAATTAACTGTCCTTTCAATAAAAGAAATGTGACAATAAATAGTTGATGAAGAACCTGTGGCAATAGTTTTGTATTTTGTCTACACAGGTAAAGTATGGTAAGATATCGATGCTGCTATAAGATTTTATCTACAGTCGAAGCCGGCAAATAGAACGCGGCTTAATTGGAACGATCTGTCTATCAAAGAATATTTTCTATTCAATTTATACTGGTTAATCGGAGCGCATTTCGGTTAATTGGAACGGTTTAAGACCTTGAGCAGACATTACAAGAGTTTTTTTTCTTTCCACGTGATCAAAAAATATATATATGGTACAACTGAGATGAACAAGAACGGAATCATCGCGGGTCTTTAAATAAACAATTAGGTCCATTAATTATTAACATTGGCATCGAGTCTATCACCATCCATTCCACTTTAAATCGTAATATCCTAAACGTTACCCTTTTGACGTATTGGGGAACAACAAATAAATACGTAGAGCGTATGTAATGATGCAATGGTTTATTTGCTCTGGATGAGGCACACCAAGTTGATAGAAATTGTTTAAAGTGGTGTAGATAGTTTATGTTTGCAGAGGATTCCTGAGTCTTCGTTTCATTTTGGCATGTATTCGGGATAGATGTGTATATTGACAGTTCCGTATGAATTTGTGGTCATTCTCTTCCACTTACCATCAATGCTAAAGGAATACACAATTTATAAAAATAAATAATTAAAAAAAGAAAAAATATATATATATCAGATTTATATATATATATATATATATATATATATATATATATATATATATATATATATATTATATATATATATTATATATATATCGGGTGAGAGAAAAAGAAACAAGAAAAGTATACAAGCCTGTAATCGTCGGACCATAACTGATGCAATTTTCATCATAATCAAACCAATTTATTGAACTTCATGTAGATGTCTACGCACAATTTCAGAAAAAAATTATTGTGGAATATTTCTCATGAAAAACAAACGATTTTGGGGGTTCCTTTGGGAGATTTAAATTAGCAGATTTAAAATTTCGACTGGGTTCATAAAGGTGGAAAAGTTCTTGAAGGTAAACAGGAGAAGAATTGTTTAAGCAATTGAAAACGTGGGTATGTTGTTTTTTTTACTTTCCAGGTACCCAGTGTAGGTCCTCGCGCTTTTTAGATAACGTTACCAAACGGGCTGCTTTGTTCTGTATCTTTTGGAGTCGCTTAATGACATCATTATCACAACAGTAGAGCAAGCTATTGCAATAATCAAGGTGACTAAAAATCTTAGAGACAAAAAGAAGTTTTGCAGTATTAATATCAAGAATCCTTCTAATAGCACCAAGAGATCTAAGATAAAGATTGCAGGATCTATTTACATTACTGACAAGGGCTGACATGTTTAATTTGGTGTCAAATATAACTCCTAAGTTTCTCACAGGCTCATTAGTGATGGGAGTTAAACAATCAGATCGGACCGATCTCTGCGGTACACAAAAAGAGAGGGGACAAAGAGAAAAGAAGTCATGTCGATTTAAAAATACTGATTGATTCATGTCGGAGAGGTAGGAAGAAACCCCGTCGAGACCAGAACCCCGAATTCATATGGTGTCTTTAGTCTGTCAATTAAAATAGTATGGTATATTGTGTCAACAGCAGCTAGCTCTAATGTCGAGTCCTGTGATAACAGTACCGTCATTTTGAAAATGATTTCGACCTTTTTATTATCACGGAAACTTGGCTAAAGAACAATGTCAGTAAAATGATTCCACGAAGATACAATTTCACAGCACAGCATCTCAAAACCGGTCGAGGTGAAGGAATTTTTGTTATACATCGTAGAAGAAGAAGAAAGAAAAGAAAGAAAGAAAGAAAGAAAATTCAGGAATGGGAAAGAAATCGAAATTAATGTGAATTGCAGGTGTGAGGAGGGGTAAAATGAGTTGGGGGAGGAAGAGTCCGAGGAGGAAATGAAAAAAGAGAAGAAGAAGAAGAAGAAGAAGAAGAAGAAGAAGAAGAAGAAGAAGAAGAAGAAGAAGAAGAAGAAGAAGAAGAAGAAGAAGAAGAAGAAGAAGAAGAAGAAGAAGAAGAAAATGGAAAGGTAGTGGAGGGGGAGAAGGAGGCGGAGGATGACAACGACAAATAAAATAAAACATGGAGAAGAATGAAAAGGGGTTGGGTCGGGGTTGAAAAAGAATATTTAAATGAAAAAGATATCATTGAAAGAAGAAAAAAAATCACCGATTGATAAATAAAAATAGAGAAAGAATACGTGAGGCACAGGAAAAGATTGAAATATTGAGATGGAGTTGAAATTGAAGTTGGTTTCAAGATTACTTGAGTGAGTAATGACGTATGACTCGTCTTGGAGGACGGAGAGAACTAGAAGCAAAAACTAAAAGTACCAAATTTAATCTCAACACGACTTCCGCTCCTCTCTCCAGAAACACTTTACACGTCTTGAGAATGCTTTTGGGAATCAGTTTAATTCACTTGGAGACACTCAATGTCTATGATTTTAGAGGCTGTCAAAGTAGGGGATTTTTGGGACGTCTAAAATAGCTGAGTGGCGTGGGGGAAATAGACAAACATGGTGATTGAGATGAAGAGTGAGAGGGAAGGAGGGCGGGAGGTGAAGATTGGCAAAGAAAATGAGAAAGACAGAAGAAGAAGAAGAAGAAGAAGAAGAAGAAGAAGAAGAAGAAGAAGAAGAAGAAGAAGAAGAAGAAGAAGAAGAAGAAGAAGAAGAAAGATTAATAATAAAAAAAAGAATGAAGAGGAGGGAAGAGGTGATTGTGGGGAGTAAAAGAAGAAAGAAAAGAGAGACAAAGGAAAAGAATGAATATAGAGGTTATCCTTAAAAAATGTTAAAAACGAATGAATAGAAATAGACGGAATAATATGGTGTGTTTTTGGGGTCCTGAAAGATTCGGTGAGAATAGACTGATGAAGAGAAGATAGGTTGGCGGAATGAGGGAAGGGACGAGATAATCCACTTACCAAGTCAATATCGATCTAAAGTGATTAATGATTTCATGCAATCATCTTGTCAGACGGGCGGGGTTAAGTCATTTTGACCCTGGGTCCAGCCATTAACTTTTCGAGAAGTAGGAGATATAGAAACAGGCGGGCGAATAAATAAATAGATAGATAGATAGATAAATCAATATATATATATATATATATAGATAGGTAGATAGATAGATAGATAGATAGATAGATAGATAGATAGATAGATAGATAGATAGATAGATAGATGGGTGGATGGATATATAAAAAATGCGAGTAGAGGTGTAGAGGATAGAGAAACAGGAATTGAATGATATATCAATGCTTTCTGTCCGTATAGGAAGTATAGATAATTAGATGGATAAATAGAAAGAAAGACATACATATAGATATATAGATAGCTATAAGAGATAGATAGATAGATAGATAGATAGATAGATAGATAGATAGATAGATAGATAGATAGATAGATAGATAGATAGATAGATAGATGGATGGATGGATGGATAGATAGATAGATAAATAATATATGTCGGCTTTTGAGCCTAGTGCTGTTTCTTAATCGAAACAATAAATGCAAATGAATTCAAACTATAATAAGTTCACATTTAGGATCATAAACATTATTTAATTAAAAACTGAGGAAACATTATGCCAATTTGGGAATAATGTTTAGTCTTATAAAATAGAAAAAAGATCGTGCATGACAGAACGCTTTTATAGAGTGTAGAAAGATTTATCTAAAATGTTGGATAAGCGTTTCTATTGATGTCTGCTTTGGTTTACTCGTTTATTTTTTTTTTCAAAAGAAAGTATTCAGATCACCTTTCTGACCTGATGAAGTGAAGTAATCTAGAGCCAAACCCGGAAAGTCAAGAGAGACTATACGAATTTGTAATGAATGGATAATGAGAGGAACGGGTTTGGTTAAAAAGTACAATCTTATCTTTGGGTCTAATTTGGGCTAGAATGTAACGAAACAATTTTTTTAAATCTCATTTTTCAGAGAAACCTTCAATTTATGCAATACTTTCATCTGAATTTACATATATATCTGGGAGTTACGTAAATAAAGCGTCAGTTCAGCGCCTTTTCTTAGATTAGACTATAGGTGATAGTGTATCTCATCATCATCATCATCATCATCATCATCATCATCATCATCATCATCATCATCATCTAAAGATCTAACTTCTATATTGCAATATCAATAACTTTTGCTTCCTCCTTTTCTCCGTTCCCCTTCTCGTCCCCCTCCTTCTCATTCTCCTCTTCTTTCGCCACCCACAAAATCATTTGTTTTTTTTCTTCTCCTTCAGCATACTCTTCACTCCCCATCATCTACCCTTGTATTTCAAGACTTGTCCTTTGCCTAACTGAAAACGAGGCCATTATTGACGATGTCACGATACGGATATCCTGTTCATTTCCGTCAGCTTAAAATGTAAGACTATTTCAAACACGCTCATATTTTATTAACTACATTTTCTCGGGTTTTTTTTTTTTTTACTTTCGTCGTTATTCTCGTCAACGCCTAATCCTCACAAGGAAGAAGAAGAGGTAGATGAAGAAGAGTAGAAGAAGAAAGAAGAAAGAAGAAGAAGAGAGAAGAAGAAGAAGAAAGAAGAAGAAGAAGAAGAAGAAGAAGAAGAAGAAGAAGAAGAAGAAAGAAGAGAGAAGAAGAAGAAGAAGAAGAAGAAGAAGAAGAAGAAGAGAAGAAGAAGAAGAAGAAGAAGAAAGAAGAAGAAGAAAAGAAGAAAGAAGAAGAAGAAGGAAAAGAAGAAGAAGAAGAAAGAAGAAGAAGAAGAAGAAGAAGAAGAAGAAGTAGAAGAAAAATAAGAAGAAGGAAGAGGAGAGGAGGAGGAGGAGGAGGAGGAGGAGGAGGAGGAGGAGGAGGAGGAGGAGGAGGAGGAGGAGGGGGAGAGTGGAAAATTTTGTTGGATGATCAATGGATAGGAAACGAAGCTCAAATAAAAATCTGCGAGAAACTATCGAATGCAGATGGGGACAGTCCTCTTTGAATGATGACTAAAGATGATGGCTCTTGATATGAAAACATATCAAGCATATAATATAAAATGTACTAGACATGCTCTGGCAAAGAATCCATCAAATATGATCAGAGGGATTATATTTTGGAACCCCTGGAGTTTGTTTTTAAGTTGGAAGACCAAAAGATACATAGAAACCAAAGGCTGAAAGTGAAGTTGAGGAGGAAGGATTATCATGGCTGCAACTGAGGTAGCTAAACCGGAACTGGGTTTGTTGGAGGCTCGCTGGCTCAGTCTCAAGTCCAACTAGAGAGAAGTAAGTTATTCCAAAGTTTGTTGACATAATATCATATGGATGTCAAGCGAGTAGACAAAACGTCATCCATTCGATTACGGACTTTTTGTTCAAATGAAAACAACAAAATTGACGACGAATTAGAAACTAAATTGATACAAACGACGGTAGAATAGTTGATGGCGTCTTTATTATCCATTTAATCAATCGAACTTGTATGGCTATGTGGTTTTATGACAAAACAGTCACCTATAGAACCTGGTTCGAGTCCCGCTTGAGTGCTTGGAAAAGGCTATTTACTCCCATTCTCTCGCCATACTCATGTGTGAAATGAATACCTTACAGGCGTGATGTCTCGTCCTATAAATGAGGTGTTGCTGTTAGTTTGGGAATTTGTGCAAGATTCTTTGAATACTCTAGTGGATATTGCGCTATATTAAATCTCAAGTTGTTTAGTTGTTATTTTTTATGGGTTTTTGGGGGTGGTTTTTTTATTAAATAGTTTCATGTCACGATTTCTGAATTTGCTTTGTACAACAAACATATTGATTACAGTGTCTTTTTCTTCGACATTTCCATGACCTTCAAGACAAACTTATCGGGGCTCTTTAGAAGTGATATTCATCATTCTGATATTATTTTATTTAATATGTTGGGTTTTTTTTTCACGTTAAAAATCAGGTACGCATTCACTGTTCGTTCTTAAGGTCAATTCTATTTTCTTCTTCTCGCCCTACCTTGTCAATCAATCTTGACATTTAATCAACAGTCTTGGTGACTTTTTGAAAAAGTCACTAACTTCCGTCGATGTTGAAATAAGAGTGATTTTGTGTGTCTCGTCGTCTCTGGTGTTAAAAGGTTTAGCTTATGTATGATTGTGATTTATTTTTGGTGTGATATGTATTATGAACTCGAATGGAAGGCAACAACTTTATTAGGATAACTTCGATTTGCACATACATAAAGCCATTGCCACGTGCAAACTGTGCCCAGTGCGTTTCACATTGCTTTATTCATTCCCATAGCATGTCAATGTAATTCAAATTTCCATTTCATGCAATACAAGTCTCCTGTTAGGTGTCATTCTATATGCTTCTCTTTCGTATTCTGATTTACTTTACTATTTTTCCGAGAGAAAAAAAAACTCTTACCTCAACTATCAGTTGATTAAGATGGAGCCCGATTTGTCAAATGTCTCAAACTTGTGACTCCAAATTCAAAATAAATGCACTATTTTAGTCTCAAGCTTTTTGTCGGTAACAAACGGATTTTGCAGAGGTCCCCTTCGAAATTACTGGTTATGAAATAACTGGTTATTATCTCGTAATATCGATATAACAAGAGTCATTGACGCGTAAAAGTGATCATTGCCCATACCCACACACAAACAACCTCAAAGATAAATAAATGCACACAAGCTCACATAACACAAGCGTTAACGTAAAAAAGCGTTACATGAGAATCTATCTCAAAGAACTGCAATTTTGAGAAATGAGGTAAGAGGAATTATGTAATATACACAAAGAAACTGGGGGTTTTTTCTTCTTCTCTTTTTACAAATGATTGAATGCTTGTTTCGGTTTCAATAAAATTTTGTATTAATTGCGATGAAACCGATATTATCTAATTTGATAATAATTTTTAAAATTATCTTTATCAGAATTGTACTTGAAAGGAAAACATAACGAATTGGATTTCATGCACAGTGCGTATCTTGATATGTTAACGGTCAATATTTTTTTAATTCATCCTAATTTGTGGCTGCATTGTAAAAAAAATACAAAGAACCCAAATTTCATCACGCATACCATACCGTCTCTCTCTCTCCTCTCTCTCTCTCTCTCTCTCTCTTTCTCTTCTCTTCTCTCTCTCTCTCTCTTTCTCTCTCTTTCTCTTTTTCTCTCTATCTCCCTCTTTCTCTCTTTCTCTTTTTCTATCTCTCTCTCTCTCTCTTTCTCTCTCTCTTTCTGACTCTCTTTCTCTTTCTCTCTCTCTCTCTTTCTCTCTCTCTCTCTTTCTGACTCTCTTTCTCCTTCTCTCTCTCTCTCTTTCTTTCTCTCTCTCTCTCTTTCTCTCTCTCTCTCTCTCTCTCTCTCTCTCTCTCTCTCTCTCTCTCTCTCACTCTCTAACATAGTTCTAGCAAACTGTTGGGACTACTTATTTCCTATGTTATGTTAATAAGGTCTTTGCAAAGAAAAATAAAGTCTATTTTTATAAAGACCAATTTTAAAAGGAGCACATTTTTGAATATTGTCGAAAAAAGTATCAATTTTCAGGATGATATTGTCACATTTAGCGATAAGACTATCATTAAACAAACTAACAAAAAAGAATTTGAACAACAAGGATAATGCTTTAAAATGTAGCACATCGCCACGCAATTATAAATAAAAATTATGTTGCCCACTTTTAGATATGTACTGTTTGTTTTGTTTGTTTGTTTGTTTTGTTTTGTTTTTGTGCTTTTGTTTTGTTTTGTTTTTTGGGGTTTTTTTTTTTGGGTTTTTTTTTTGGGGGGGGGCGTTGTTTTTTATTTATTTTCTTCAATTTTTTCTTTATTTTTGTCAATGGTTTACATATTATATTTATAATGTAAATGTTGCTGCTCGAAGCTCGAAGAAATAAATAATAATGTGAAATTGAATGTAAGCTTCAATTTAATTAAAAAAAACAGATCAAATGAACGTTTCGGGTTTCCCCTTTATCAACAAAACAGGATGAATGAAACACCACACATGAATGATATGATGTGGTAGTGGCGTAGTTAAGATGAATAAACAAAACATTGGTTGGCAGACTTGGGAGGAATACACCCCCCCCCCCCTCTCCCCCGACCCCCCATAATAACAATGACAAATTGTGAACTGCCCTCTCAAGGCGGAATTGTGTCGGGATGAACGTATAACGGAAATTGAATTTATCGGGGCATACATGAAGCTTGGGATCAATTTCTCTTCGCCATGGTGGAGAATAAATACTATTTCTTGCACTAGAAAAAGTTCGAAGTTCGTTTCTTGTTTTAAATTTTTATTATTCTATTTCTTAATCCACTTTCGTGATCCTATTCATCCTATCTTGATACCGTTTCAAGACGTGGGTCATAGATGATATACTCAGTAAAACGCAGTGCAATGAATTGTTTAAACAAATTGTAGATTGATTAAGGTAATATTGACGCGAGGAACTGTGTATGTGGGTGTGAGTGTGTGTGTGTGTGTGTATGTATGTAGTGAGAAAGAGAGAGAGAGAGAGAGAGAGAGAGAGAGAGAAAGAGAGAGAGAGAAAGAGAGAGAGAGAGAGAGAGAGAGAGAGAGAGAGAGAGAGGTGGTAGAGGAGAGAAAATGGAAATATTATGAGAGTAAGTGATTAGAAAATGAAAATAATGTGAGGAAGAGGGAGGTGGTTGAAACTGATGATTAGAAAGATGTAATAGATTGAGAAGGGACCTGATCTTATAAATGAATTCGAGGAAAGGAAAGTGGAGAGACAATATAGATCCATAAAGGATTTTCAATACCGCCGCCGACATAGAGAAAGGTCTTGATGAGGTAATTTCCGGTTCCAGCGACCGTTCTCCGGCTATAAAAGTTTCCTCAAAGTACCCTCACGTACCCCATCATGGTTTTTCTAGTTCGTGTTGATGGTCCTACATTAAGCCCCCTTTTCCTTTGGCATTACTAGTTGACGTCTTTATATCACTGACTTGGGTAGAGACTTGACCGCCATTGCTACTTACTCATGCTATTCAATCTCAACTCCCAGCAAATGAGAAATGAAGGAATGAAAGAGGAAGGGTGAACCACGTACATACTTTTATGGTTGTTGAAAATACCACGGTTTTAATAAGATGTCCAGAATAAAGCCTTCCTAGTGAAGGCACAACGTGATTTTTTTTTTCTCATGCTGCTTCATCTAGATGTAGCCAGTGTGTCACTTGATCAGTTTTCTGTTTAAAATTGCAGAAAAGATTAGAACTATGGCATGCTGCATTTAGAGGTGTGTCTGAGCAAACGTATTTTTGTTTTAATTGGAAAATAGATAAAGTTGAATTTTTTAAGGCTACCAAGTTAGAGAGTACAATATTGAAAATGTGGGGTTCCGAGTTCTTTTAAAAGAATAGGAAAGTAGGTTTTTTTTTAAAACGGAGCCCCAAATCTTCAATATCTTACTTTCTAACTTGATAGCCTTCAAGAAATTATCCATCTCTATCTATTTATTTTCCATTTGAAACAAAAATACTTTTGTGTTCTATCTATGTGTCCATAAAACATAGCATATAATATTAGAAACAATATTCACAACATTCAAACTTTTGTTTTAATATATTCTTCTTCTACACAACTATAATCAGATTTTTAATAAATGGCGCGTCTTTTTCTTCTTTTTCTCAGCTGTCCCTCAATGTACAGTTGTAAAGATGAGTAAGAACCTCTGAATTAATTTGTCTTCATTTTAAAATATTTTTCATGAATTCGAAAACAATAGGAAAGGATTTCGCTTATTAAAGCTATAGTAAAATCGATAACTGGTAGAGTCAGGACTCATAGATGTTTTACAGTATCAAAATTATGACTTGTCTGCTTATCCATTTTGGAAGAATTTGTTATATTATATTAACATATTGTCTCGTCCTTGAGCATTATTGTGTCGGTGAGAGTAAATCTTGTGTTCCTCCTTGCAGTCTTTCCCTTTTGGGCCCAATTGCGCTCGATTGGATTGAGCTCACAGTGATATAGTGGAAGTCGCACAACCTCGTATCTAAACAGGGATTAGACAGTTCCTTTTGAAAACTAATTCTGGTTTTGTTTGGGGTTTTTTTTTTCACTAAGGAGTATAGTTAGGCCTTTGATAAATGGTCAGAATATGTAAGGCTGCGTGATTGAAGCCATGAAATCATGTCAGCATTTTTAGTTGCCGAAATTGGCCCTTGAAATGATCATGGGTCACCGAATGGTAGCGTTGTCCATTACAATACAGCTGGGTATTTCTATGAAAAGCAGCAAACGGTTCTTTAGCCAGTCTTCAATCACCTCTGCATTTTACCCCAGAATAATAGTCTCTATCTGCAGATGCAAAGAAGGAAAAAATGGCATGGCATCCTTCTAAATATCCAGTATCTTCATCACCTGCAAGAATAACAATGTGCCTCTGTCCAGGAGTCTTTTTCTACCCGAATTATCAGACGTCCATTCCTTTGTCGGCTGTATGTTTAAGTTCACCCAGCTCCATGCATCTCTGGATGATATCCATATCAAAGGTGTCTAGGATCCTACCACGTCGTTCCACACTGGTGCTCTCTCTCTCTCTCTCTCTCTCTCTCTCTCTCTCTCTCTCTCTCTCTCTCTCTCTCTCTCTCTGTCGTATTTCGATAACAATCTTCTCAGGATTAATTGTGAAATTCCAATTTCCAAGTTAGGTCCTCTTTAATGGCTATCGATAGATACAAGTAGACTTCTTTTCGCAGCGTTTCGGGAGTGGACCGATTTCGTGCCGTATTCTTATCGTGACGGTTTTTAAAAAAGCCTTTAAATGTTCTGTCAAAATTTCATCCATAGACACGGTTTTTCAAAGTTATATAAACAACATCCATTGTTAATTTGACAATGTTGAGTATATAATCAGTATTTCAAATGATTTAAAGCTAGAGATTTCATATCAGTCATTGGTAATGGGAGCGATCTATATTCAGCTTTTCGTCCAACGGAGTCATCGATCACATGATATGCTGCTGTCTACGGATTGGACATTTCTTAATAAATATAAACACGCTGATTTGTTAATGAAAGTTGTAAACATACACGTGTGTCAAGCTGAACAAAATGACCAATAGGATTCAATAGTCTGATGTCACCCAGCAACGAGCAGCTTGGTTCTAAACAAAGAAAATCGGTACTTTTTATTTTCCATGCTGGCAAGACCGTTTTCACGTGTCATGTGATCAGAATGTATAAAAGTTAGAACAAGATCAGATTTATGTTTTCTCCTCTGGACACACTTTTATGCTCGTTGGAGAAGTATTTCATAAGGGCATCCGCCATTGTTCCGATAGTTTAGAACCAGTTGCTAAGTTACTGTGCGTCATTACGAGGGAGGTGTGGTCACGACTGTTGAAGGCCATTGTGATATTGGATAGTTCGAAAACTGTGAACACTTTTAACTATGTGGGTCACTTTGAGCACTATTTGCAATGTAACCAATGACCCCGAGCACATGGAAAGGGAATATAGATCAACCCCATTGCAACATAATGTAGATAATATGCAATAAATCATAAATTCAAAATTTGATGTAAACTGTTAAGACGTGAACTCATAATCACTAGCTAGACGGAAACATCGTGTCAGCACGAGATTTCTTGGTAAAACGATGAACTTATCTCTTACTTTGTGGTGCGCATCTGTGTCAGTGCATGGCATAATCAGTCGGAAGGTCAAAATTCTGGATTGCATTCTTTTGCATTTTCTGAAAGAATATGATCCCCAGAGCATTTTAATCTTTATTTGAAGTAAATTGGGTTATTTTTCATGAAGTTATGGTCATGTGTATGGGAAAGGTATCCAGAACTTTTCTTAAATTTCATACATATTCAACTTGACTAGCTATAAATGATATTTAGAAGTGAAATAAAGCTTTGATATTTCCAGAAGATGTACAAAAGGGTTAATTTAATCATTTATGATAAGAATTCATTTTTGATAAAAATTGACCTTCTAACTAAACTTGGCAATAATATCTCAGTTCAAACCTTTTCACCATCCGACTGATTATGTCATTCACTCTAAAATGACAATGTAATATATGACAATGGTTTTTAAGTGGTTTTAATAGGTCTTAAAGAAGAAGAAAAATGTAATATGTCTTAAATACGGCCCAAAATCTAAATTCAGTTAAGGCATATTTATTTAAAGGTTGACACAACTTTTGATAGAGGGACAGCTGAAGAAAAACAAAAATAAAATACGCACCATTATTTTTTTTTAATCTGACTATAATAGATAGCCAGGGGTATATCATCAGTAGGTACAGGGCTATAATGATAAAGTAAAATCGGGGTTTTGCCACAACCAAAGGCGGAGAGGTGTATGATAAATAGAAACTGCAAGCGTTTTCTTTTGTTCAGAAAAGGAGAGGAAATGCATACCTACGAGATGAAATGTGATTTAAAAAGAAGAGGAAAGTGCTATGTTTTTTTTTTTATTATGATGAGTCATTTAAAAATCATTAAACAAAAAGAAATTTTAAAGTAAGGAAAATTAGGATGATGTGGTGGAGATGGAACATTATGGCTTCCAGCCCTTTCTTAAAGGAGAGCAAAGTAAACTCGATTAGAATTAACAATTGTGCGGCTATGTGGTCTTGTGGTATGACACTCGCTTTCGGATCGGAAGGTCCTGGATTCGAGCCTCGCGCTCGGCGCATAGTTGAGTCCTTGGAAAAGGCTCTTTACGCACATTCTCTCACCGTACTCAGGTGTAAAATGAGTACCTGGACGTTAACAGTGTTGTCTTAGTCCGAAAAATTGTAATATCGCCTAACAGGCGGCATGTCCCGTCCTACATGTTAACTGTTGCTGTTGACCAGGGACCCCTTGTAAAGCGCTTTGAGCACATTTAGTGGATATTGCTCTATATAAAGCTCATTTTTTAAAAAACAATCATTGTCGTTTGATGATGTATGCCACGGTTTCTGTCATTTTAATCACTCTTTTGATGCATTGTACATCAGATGCAAATTAAGTTGACCTTTTTATCTTAGAGATGAAATCTTTGATGTTTAAAAATCAATCTATAACAGTAAACTTGAGCTTTTTTATATAGCGCAATATCCACTAAACGTGCTCAAAGCGCTTTACAAGGGGTCCCTGGCCAACAGCAACACATGACATGTAGGACGAGACATGACGCCTGTCAGGCGATATTACAAATTTTTTTGGGACAGAGACAACGCTGTTAATGGCCAGGTACTCATTTTACATCTGAGTACGGTGAGAGAATGTGAGTAAAGAGCCTTCTCCAAGGACTCAACTATGCGCCGAGCAAGGCTCGAACCCAGGACCTTCCGATCCGAAAGCGAGTGTCATACCACTAGACCACATAGCCGCACTAAAGTAGGCAATGATTGCATGGGCGTTTCCTACGTATCGTCTTTATACATCTCTATGTAGTCTTGTTATTTGTAACTGTGGAATGAAACCAGCAGAAAAAAAATGAAGAGAGAACGTCTCAGTCTATATTGTGAAGAAACAGCTTAAGAAAATGAAATGACATCGGACGGTACAAGAGATGCTGATACAGACAGATATGTATGGACATTCGTCACGGTTAGATACGGGAATATAAGGTTTTTGCTGATTGATTTAAATGTTCGACGCGCTTTTGACTTTTTTGATGATTTACATTATTTTGAACCAGCAGTATGAGTTTATTGAAACGGTCGTTTTCCTCCAACACCGTCTTTCTCTTGTTGTGAGGACGAATATCTCAATTGAATAAACGTTGAACCATAAACCATTAATGTCGTAATTGACCAGATATTTGAGAGTTTAATTTTTTGTCACTTTAAGGAACTAGATCCATTCTCCTAAATAAACCATACATACTTAAGTCAGTTTTCATATTTTTTGACTATACATTCATTTTTTTTTCCATGTGTCATCCTTACATTATTAAGTTTTGAGGCGGTGGGCCACATAGTGAGATTTTCCAGTGGTGGTCAAAGTTATCCCAGCTCATGTAACAACAAGAGATGAAGTGAGTAGAAAAGTGCCAGAAGACAATAGAGAATAAAAAATTTTTGCGGCGGTGATGGGGTTTGAACCCGCGACCTTATTGGTACGACAACTCAGGCTGGCAGGTGAGAGCGTGACTCTACCGTATGAGCTATCCACGAATCCAAAAATTTCGTATCAAACTCAGGTCATTCATTATTTAGTGCCTTCTCTCACCGACTACTGGAGGTAGCGGGTACACACACACACACAACCATCGCAAGGTTACCTGGCCAGCAGTTAAGCTTAATAGCCAATATTCTCAACACAAACATATAACATAGAAACAACTGAGACATTGAGTATGCTCCGGTATATGGGGTGAATTTTTAACTCAGAAAAGTGGGTGGAGCAGGCACTTATGTTGGTAACAACAAGAGATGAAGTGAGTAGAAAAGTGCCAGAAGACAATAGAGAATAAATTTTTTTTGCGGCGGTGATGGGGTTTGAACCTGCGACCTTATTGGTACGACAACTCCGCCTCGCCGGTGAGCGTGACTCTACCGTATGAGCTATCCACGAATCCAAAAAATTCGTATCAAACTCAGGTCATTCATTATTAGTGCCTTCTCTCACCGAATACTGGAGGTAGCGGGTACACACACACACAACCATCGCAAGGTTACCTGGCCAGCAGTTAAGCTTAATAACCAATATTCTCAACATAAACATATAACATCGAAACAACTGAGACATTGAGTATGCTCCAGTAGTCGGTGAGAGAAGGCACTAATAATGAATGACCTGAGTTTGATACGAAATTTTTGGATTCGTGGATAGCTCATACGGTAGAGTCACGCTCTCACCGGTCAGGCGGAGTTGTCGTACCAATAAGGTCGCAGGTTCAAACCCCATCACCGCCGCAAAAAAATTTATTCTCTATTGTCTTCTGGCACATTTCTACTCACTTCATCTCTTGTTGTTACCAACATAAGTGCCTGCTCCACCCACTTCTCTGAGTTAAAAATTCACCCCAACTCATGTGTATCCTACCATGAGATAGCCAGGGATTATCCCATTCCTGCGGCTTGAAAATGGTTAGAAACTCGGTCTTCCAATGGCAGTAGAGAAGCCAAACAAAATATTCCGAGTAAATGTTGCTTAAAACAGGCCCGTTGTGTGGAGATTTAGATGCACTTCCACTCGAGCAATAATCGAACCTGTGTTGAAACAGGCCCGTTTGTGTGGAGATTTCGATGCACTACCAGTCAAGCAATAAATGAACCTGTGTTGCTTTGAAACAGGCCCGTTTGTGTGATTTTGATGCACTACCAGTCGAGTGGTAGTTGAATCTGTAAAATAACGGAATGATGGACAGCCCAACAATAATAAGGAAAGTTGAGAACAGATCTGGATGGAGACCCATTACTACCAAATTATCTATCATGTCTCCTCTACGAGCACCTCGGTCAGGTGGCCAGTCAAGTGATTGCGTTCAGGACAAGACAAATTATTTATTTAACCGAGCTCTAGAATGAAGACGGGTTTTTTCAAATTGTTTGTCTGCCTATTGTTTTGAATGATTTTAAAATAGTTATTTTCTTCCTTTTTTTTTTAAAGGTAGACCAACGTTTTATCCAGCGAGTAGCAACCAATTACCAATGCCCATTACGAGCTTCAGAACCCAAAATAACCCCTCTCCTATTAGGTTTCATTGCTCTAAAACACAATAACAAACATTTAAATGCCTCTACTTAAAACGTCCACGCCGGGGACGTGCTATCTAAGTACAGAGCTATCTTTACAGCGAGCTCCTTTTTAAAAGGGATGTCCAATTAAAGGCATTCTTTCATTTTTTAAAAAATAATATCTAAATACTTTTAAAATCTTGAAGCAATAACACAGCGCGGATTAAGGCAATTATTGCGATATCTGTTTATTTAAACCATTCTTGTCTTCCAACAGTTCGGAATAACAATTGCCAAAACGAGGCAAGTACCGCGATCGAATTTTGGCAATCCTGTGGAGAATCGTATCGTCTGCGTATGGATCTTATCGATATTCGCTGTTTACCTAGTCCGTATTTACTTAATACTTCTCTGCACAGACGAAGCACTTTTATTTCGTTTTGTCATAAAACGTAAACTTCACAAAGCAATGAATTAAGATAACACTCAATTATTTTTTAAAGTCTTAACTCAAGGCTTCAAATAAGTTCTGATTTAAGACTTTCGGACACATTGAAAGTCATGTCAGTTTGTTGATAGATTATGATGAGATGATTTATTTTATTCTTAATGTATTTTGTCAATGCACGACTGAATAGTCGATACAAGTGTGTGGTCCAAGCATCCGATGACGTAGAAAATGAGTGAAAAGAAAAGGAATATTATATTGACATAGACATAATAATAAGACATAGACTCAACATATTTTTTAAAAATGAAAAATAAATTATTTAATTAATTAATTTGAAAGTCTTCAAATTGTATATTATATCACTTTATCCACACCATGAGCTCAAAGCAATTCACATGTGGTTCCAAGCCAACAGTACAACATAGCATATAAGAAGAGACCTGACGCCTGTAAAGCGCTATTATATATATTTATTTTCGATAGAGAAAAACCTTTTACCTCACAAGTACTCATTTCACATCTAAGTGAGGTAAGAGAATGTGAGTAAAGAACCTTTTCCAGGGACTCAACCCTGTGCCGTCAACAGAGAAAAAAAAACGTACTATGGACTTACAGGTCATAAGAAGAGCGTCATACCACAAGACCACAAAGCCGCACCAATGGTCTAATGCGCATGCAATAGTGATCCCATCTGGCCCCGTTTTCATGAATGCGGACGAGCGCTTGGTCTCTGACTATCTCTGACTTCAGCCAAGGACTTGAAAAAATCAGATTTCATGTAAGCTGACTAGGTCCCAGACCAAAACACGGCACCTTCGGACTAAGTTTGGCCAAGTTTTAGTCATTTGCTGTGGAAGGACTTCAACCTTAGTCTGAGACTAGTTACTCAGATACATCATAGCGTCAAAACGATAGAAGCTATTTTTAGATTGAGCGAACTTCGACTCGGAAAGAAAATACGTCGGTTACGAGTAACAGAGGCAAAATGTGTCCTGTTGCTATTACACTGGCTAAGGGATATCGTCGAAAATACACATTTTATTTTTGTGAGTAAAAACTGGAAAAAAATAATCTAATCGCTCGCGAGTTGCGAGTGAACGGAGATTCAAAATCAAAGGGTTTGCGTCAAAGAACAACCAAAAATATTTTTTTAAAGATTAGAAAGTATAGTGGAGACAAAAGTTATCGTAACTGGCATTGTAACTGACTGAAATAATGTGATTCATCCGAACACACTTTCCCTTTTGTTTGTTTGGGTTCAATTTGAGTTTCAATGAAATTGTCATTGGCCTAAATATAGAATTGGCAGTCGATCCTGGACATTGTAGTCTTATCAGTATACAGTCAATATCACATGATTTGATTCATCATGGCAAAAGTAAATTAAAATACGAAAAGGAACGAAACAATATCTATACCGGATGTGTTGCTAATTTCCTCTTTTGAATTTTTTTGCGTTGAAGTATGAAGACTGGTATCTTACCTGCTATCGTGTAGTAGAGAAGAGAACGTGATGCTACCAGTACAAAATAGCCGAATTAGTCACCGTCCTTACAACGCCCACTTCTAGGCAAGAGTCCAGCTAGTCAGAGACTATAAAGCGTTCATGAAATCCATTATTTAGTCACTTACTTTGCTCAGGCTTAAGACTAGCAAAGTCATTTACTAGACTAGTAATTAATCAAATCTAGTCCGCGTTAATGAAAACGGGCCCTGGTAAACTGCGACTTGACTAACGTGATATCTAGCTACTTCCAAATGAAAAGCCACTGGCCGGTTAAAGACGAGATAATATATGTCTACATGTATAACAAATAACTGTTAATTCATAATTTGTAAAAGAGATGCCCGCGTGAAAACATTGTAATGGTTACCAGATTAAGAAGAACACGCTAGGGCTGAAATTACAACACTGTACAAAGGATTATGATATGACATCACAGAGATACCGGTATAATATCAATTTTACAAAATAAAGTCACGTGAAATACAAATTGTGCTGTCAGATATCAAACATTAGATATCCTACGTCCTTTAATGTTAACAACCCTTTTTTCACGTTATATTATGAATCTTTCTCCGATAGTTCAATAATAGAGCACTCGCTTCACACGAGTGAAGTCCCTTCACAAAGGGACCAAGATCGATCCCGGGTACAACCGAGATATTTTGCTGAAACCTTGTCTACCAGCGGTGAATGTCTAGCTGGGTCTGTTAAAGCTGGCGAAAAGTACTTTGCGAGAGACTAGCGTCCTTTCCAGAGAGTAACAAGCAATTGCTATTGTCCGTTTCACGCCTAAGAAACCGGAATAAACGGCGACTCCTAAATACTGCTTTTATGTACCTAAACATCTGCTGTTATCAGACTTCTAAACTATATCGAGGCCTTCGAAAATTTTCTTTTTTGTCTTCGACAGATCGTCAGTGATACTCAAGCTAATATGGGTTTTTTTTGTATGAAGATGAAGTGAAGGACAAGAAACGTTGCCCTAAGGTAGAAAATAGAGTTGTGATTGAATTATGATTTTCTAGACAGATCTAATAGTGTGGTGTTTCCAAATTAACTCAATGATACCACTGCAAAACTTGAGATGTCGGGTTTTGAAATATTATCATCGAGAAATTCATATTTCTTCAAGCAAAATTTTTGATCCAAATTTAGCATGCTCATTAATCTCACTTTTAGATGCTCCGGATAAGGGAACTGGTTATTAAATTATAAAACGTGCAATTTTTATATTTATTACCTATGTCACTTAACACTCAAAGCTGTGCAACGGTGGCCTTAACATCCTTAGAATGAGCGCCTGATTGAGAACAAATTATCCTCTGGGCACAATTAATATGACCGAAGAAAATAATGTATTACGATCAAGTGGGAGAGGGGAGGGGGAGAGAGAACTAATGTTTCTAAAACCGGAAATAATTGAGAAACGAGTTTTCTGGCAAGGAGGATCATTAAACATCTTCAATTCACCAGTTGAGACAATTACGTCCTCTGCTTCACCGTGTGATTACCGATCTTCTCCCATACGTTTCCGCGAGCAATGTACCCACAGGGGGCGAAGTAAGTGGCCAAGTGGTTAAGGAATTGCACAGTGACCCGGAAGGTCCCGGGTTCGAGCCCCACTTCAGACACTTACGGTTTTTTCATTGGACAAGATTATTGACCCCTAATTTACTCACTTGGACAACATGGGTGATCTCTGTTGACATCAGACATCTTGTTTGATGAATTATCTATAATATTCCTTCGTGGAATGCCTAGGCGACAATATCTTATGATTTCGTGGCGGAAGAGCATTATCTATTAGTTTTTAATGTACCCACAGGGACTTTTCTGATGAGTCCATACTTTTTCTGTTTGTCAGCAATCTTGTCTGGTTAACAAAAAGGTTATAAAAATAATTGCGATCTTCAGTTATATTTTTGTTGGATTTTCTTTTATTCGTTTGTTTTGGTTTGTTATTTCATGGGGGGGGGGGGGTGTTAGTGTTATAGCATGACACTCAACTTCTGACCTGGTTCGAATCCCGTTCAGGCTGTGCAAAGTTGAGTCTTGGGAAAATTCTCTTTACTCTCTCTCTCTCTCTCTCTCTCTCTCCCTCTCTCTCTCTCTCTCTCTCTCTCTCTCTCTCTCTCTCTCCATTCTCGTGCGTAAAATGAGTACCTGACAGGTAAGAGCGTTTCCCCTGCTACAGATACGGAGAATAAAAGACACCGTCAATGACCTCACTGACCACCATGGGAATGGGAGTTCAGAAGACCCCACTCAGTGATTTCGATTTTTTTATTTCTTTTTTTTTTTTTTTTTTTTTTAATTTTTTTTTTTTTTTTTTTTGGGGGGGGGGGGGTCTCTTAGAAAGCAATTTGCGACAGACTAGTGAGTGGAGCAGGCACTTATGTTGGTGGGGTTTGAACCTGCGACCTTATTGTTACGACATCTCCGCCTGGCAGGTGAGAGCGTGGCGCTACCGTGTGAGCTATCCACGATCACAAAAATATTCGTTTCAAACCCAAAGTCATTTCTAGATCCCTCTCTCACCCACTTCTTGAGATCGCCGATTCGTTCACCACCATCGCGAAGTAATTTTGACCAGCAGTTAAGCTTAATAGCCAATATTCTCATCACAAACATATAACATAGAAACGATTGAGACATTGAGTATGCTCCGGTGTATGGGGTGAATTTTTAATTCAGAAAAGTGAGTGGAGCAGGCACTTATGTTGGTAACAACAGAATTTTTATTCTCTATTGTCTTCTGGCACTTTTCTACTCACTTCATATCTTGTTGTTACCAACATAAGTGCCTGCTCCACTCACTTTTTTGAATTAAAAATTCACCCCATACACCGGAGCATACTCAATGTCTCAATCGTTTCTATGTTATATGTTTGTGATGAGAATATTGGCTATTAAGCTTAACTGCTGGTCAAAATTACTTCGCGATGGTGGTGAACGAATCGGCAATCTCAAGAAGTGGGTGAGAGAGGGATCTAGAAATGACTTTGGGTTTGAAACGAATATTTTTGTGTTCGTGGATAGCTCACACGGTAGAGCCACGCTCTCACCTGCCAGGCGGAGTTGTCGTACCAATAAGGTCGCAGGTTCAAACCCCACCACCGCCGCGAAAAAAATTGTTATTCTCTATTGTCTTCTGGCACTTTTCTACTCACTTCATATCTTGTTGTTACCAACATAAGTGCCTGCTCCACTCACTTTTCTGAATTAAAAATTCACCCCATACACCGGAGCATACTCAATGTCTCAATCGTTTCTATGTTATATGTTTGTGATGAGAATATTGGCTATTAAGCTTAACTGCTGGTCAAAATTACTTCGCGATGGTGGTGAACGAATCGGCGATCTCAAGAAGTGGGTGAGAGAGGGATCTAGAAATGACTTTGGGTTTGAAACGAATATTTTTGTGTTCGTGGATAGCTCACACGGTAGAGCCACGCTCTCACCTGCCAGGCGGAGTTGTCGTACCAATAAGGTCGCAGGTTCAAACCCCACCACCGCCGCGAAAAAAATTGTTATTCTCTATTGTCTTCTGGCACTTTTCTACTCACTTCATATCTTGTTGTTACCAACATAAGTGCCTGCTCCACTCACTTTTCTGAATTAAAAATTCACCCCATACACCGGAGCATACTCAATGTCTCAATCGTTTCTATGTTATATGTTTGTGATGAGAATATTGGCTATTAAGCTTAACTGCTGGTCAAAATTACTTCGCGATGGTGGTGAACGAATCGGCGATCTCAAGAAGTGGGTGAGAGAGGGATCTAGAAATGACTTTGGGTTTGAAACGAATATTTTTGTGTTCGTGGATAGCTCACACGGTAGAGCCACGCTCTCACCTGCCAGGCGGAGTTGTCGTACCAATAAGGTCGCAGATTCAAACCCCACCACCGCCGCGAAAAAAATTGTTATTCTCTATTGTCTTCTGGCACTTTTCTACTCACTTCATATCTTGTTGTTACCAACATAAGTGCCTGCTCCACTCACTTTTCTGAATTAAAAATTCACCCCATACACCGGAGCATACTCAATGTCTCAATCGTTTCTATGTTATATGTTTGTGATGAGAATATTGGCTATTAAGCTTAACTGCTGGTCAAAATTACTTCGCGATGGTGGTGAACGAATCGGCGATCTCAAGAAGTGGGTGAGAGAGGGATCTAGAAATGACTTTGGGTTTGAAACGAATATTTTTGTGTTCGTGGATAGCTCACACGGTAGAGCCACGCTCTCACCTGCCAGGCGGAGTTGTCGTACCAATAAGGTCGCAGGTTCAAACCCCACCACCGCCGCGAAAAAAAATTTTATTCTCTATTGTCTTCTGGCACTTTTCTACTCACTTCATATCTTGTTGTTACCACATAAGTGCCTGCTCCACTCACTTTTCTGAATTAAAAATTCACCCCATACACCGGAGCATACTCAATGTCTCAATCGTTTCTATGTTATATGTTTGTGATGAGAATATTGGCTATTAAGCTTAACTGCTGGTCAAAATTACTTCGCGATGGTGGTGAACGAATCGGCGATCTCAAGAAGTGGGTGAGAGAGGGATCTAGAAATGACTTTGGGTTTGAAACGAATATTTTTGTGTTCGTGGATAGCTCACACGGTAGAGCCACGCTCTCACCTGCCAGGCGGAGTTGTCGTACCAATAAGGTCGCAGGTTCAAACCCCACCACCGCCGCGAAAAAAATTTTTATTCTCTATTGTCTTCTGGCACTTTTCTACTCACTTCATATCTTGTTGTTACCAACATAAGTGCCTGCTCCACTCACTTTTCTGAATTAAAAATTCACCCCATACACCGGAGCATACTCAATGTCTCAATCGTTTCTATGTTATATGTTTGTGATGAGAACATTGGCTATTAAGCTTAACTGCTGGTCAAAATTACTTCGCGATGGTGGTGAACGAATCGGCGATCTCAAGAAGTGGGTGAGAGAGGGATCTAGAAATGACTTTGGGTTTGAAACGAATATTTTTGTGTTCGTGGATAGCTCACACGGTAGAGCCACGCTCTCACCTGCCAGGCGGAGTTGTCGTATCAATAAGGTCGCAGGTTCAAACCCCACCACCGCCGCGAAAAAAATTTTTATTCTCTATTGTCTTCTGGCACTTTTCTACTCACTTCATATCTTGTTGTTACCAACATAAGTGCCTGCTCCACTCACTTTTCTGAATTAAAAATTCACCCCATACACCGGAGCATACTCAATGTCTCAATCGTTTCTATGTTATATGTTTGTGATGAGAATATTGGCTATTACGCTTAACTGCTGGTCAAAATTACTTCGCGATGGTGGTGAACGAATCGGCGATCTCAAGAAGTGGGTGAGAGAGGGATCTAGAAATGACTTTGAGTTTGAAACGAATATTTTTGTGTTCGTGGATAGCTCACACGGTAGAGCCACGCTCTCACCTGCCAGGCGGAGTTGTCGTACCAATAAGGTCGCAGGTTCAAACCCCACCACCGCCGCGAAAAAAATTGTTATTCTCTATTGTCTTCTGGCACTTTTCTACTCCACTTCATATCTTGTTGTTACCAACATAAGTGCCTGCTCCACTCACTTTTCTGAATTAAAAATTCACCCCATACACCGGAGCATACTCAATGTCTCAATCGTTTCTATGTTATATGTTTGTGATGAGAATATTGGCTATTAAGCTTAACTGCTGGTCAAAATTACTTCGCGATGGTGGTGAACGAATCGGCGATCTCAAGAAGTGGGTGAGAGAGGGATCTAGAAATGACTTTGGGTTTGAAACGAATATTTTTGTGTTCGTGGATAGCTCACACGGTAGAGCCACGCTCTCACCTGCCAGGCGGAGTTGTCGTACCAATAAGGTCGCAGGTTCAAACCCCACCACCGCCGCGAAAAAATTTTTTATTCTCTATTGTCTTCTGGCACTTTTCTACTCACTTCATATCTTGTTGCGACAGACTAGTATCTTATCCTTATTGTAACTTGTCATTTTCCGCTTAAAGCTACAGAGATCATGATAAACTTCAGTTCTATGGATCTCACGGTTCTGAAGAACCACTATTTTTTTACCAAAAAAAACCAACTAATCATTGTTGAGTAACTTTTGAGAAGTAACATATAAATTAATGAAATAATACAATATATATAGCTGTGATCTTTATACATTTATTTGAATACAAAACAATAATTAAGTCATTCGTACAATATTTTCAAACAACGTAAATGTAAACATATCATCAATGCAAGCAAAGATCAGAGTATTCTTAATAGCATCATCACATATTAACTATTTTTAAAATTTGACTATAATCACAACAATAAAAAATGCTTAAAACTAATAATGAATTAGAAACATAAAACGTGCTCTTTGCTCCATGGGACATCCTAGATATTATAAAGTAGCTTTTCAACTGTAAGAAAATAAATCGAATACAGTATGTTGCAAAAATATCAAAGTCGACTTATCACTTCAATCTGGCATCATGTCACGGTGAACAAGACCGAGGAAAAAATTAATCTAAAGGTTTGTTTTTGTTTTTAGAGGTTGTACGGCACTTGCAACACATTAAGGTCATATCAGCGCCAGTAAAAACGAAGAAAATGGGATAGTAAAAAGGTTCAAGAATTACAATTAAAGCACCAAAGAAAAGGTAAGACAAAGGGGAATTGGTTCAAATAGGAAACAGATGTAGATTCCAAGAGCACACTGTCAAAGTACTTAGTTTGAGATCACCTAAAAGTCTCATCAGACACAAGCACAGGTCCCCACTAAGAGGCACACACTCAAATGTTTACAATCTTATATAATATTTTAACAAAACACAATACAGTGCATAACAGAGAGACGATTTACAAGGAAAAAAATATCATCTCCCAAAACTCTAACTATACATTTGACTGTTTCCCTCCCAGTCATGGCATCCGACCAGGGCCAGAACAAAACCGAGTAATCTTATTCCAAGACAAAGACAGAAAGCAAATTGGAAAACAGATATAGGGGGATAGAGGACACACTAAGTATCTCCCTGCCCACTATGGGAGATCAGGAACCCCACCCAGTTAATCTAAAGGAAAAATAAAATGAGGGGTGTGTGTGTGGGGGTGGGGGGGGGGGGGGGGGGGGGTCTTTTAAACAGCTACATAATTGCCTGTTCCGAAAGTTCAGTGATAGACCAATCGCCACAAAAGCAAAGTACCAATCCTGGGTGAGATCAAGGGTTTTATGAGTTTTTTATTGTTTTTTTTTTTTTTTTTTTTTTTTTTTTTTGTAGCTTTTGTGGCACCCGTAGCACTTTAACACCGTTTTCAGCGTCTCAGAAATGAGAATAACGAGAAAGTTGTTCCTGTTATTTTGTAGCCTGCACTTGAAAGAATAAGAAAGACGGCAACGGGGGATTGGGTGAAATTAAGTAAAATCCAAAGCAATCCATCAATGCGTCTAGTTTGTGACCATCTAAAAATGCCACCTTGATACAAGGATAGGATCCCCACCATGAGGGGTCCACTAAAATGGTGTGTCACAAAATGTAACGATATACAAATCTAGCACTGACACATTGTGAAGAAATGTTTTAATAGAAAATATTTCATCTCTCAATAAATATTTATATTAAAAACAACACCTTCTCATCCAAAGACAAAGCTCATTCCAGACCATGGGGACAAAACTACGTGAAAGGATACAAATGATATAGGGAGATAGTAGGCAGGGGAATAGAAATAGACCTTCTCAATATAGAAGGGAAGTCAGGTTTCTTAACCGATCTTTTTTATATGTCGATATTACTGTTTAATGAAAATATGCGCGATATAATTGCCCTGTATTATTATTATTATTACAATTATTATTATTATTATTATTATCATCATCATCATCATCATCATCATCATCATCATCATCATCATCATCATCATCATCATTATATTATTATTATTATATATTATTATTATTTATTGTTATTATTATTATTATTTATTATTATTATTATTATTTATTATTATTATTATTATATTATTATTTTATTATTATTATATATTATTATTATTATTATTATTATTATTATTATTATTAATATTATTTTATTTATTAAATTAGCATGTCCCACTTAACACTGGATACAAATCTACAATAAGTATAATTAATTTGCATCCTCAGATCATTAAAATAACATTCAAACAAATCACCAAACAAACCAAGTCGACGAGAATATTGAATATTATTAATAGCGTGATCCATTTGGTAAAAGCCAAGAATTTCGTTCCACTGGTCAAAACTCAACTGGACTATACAAGAAACAACATGGGAAACATGGGAAAATATGGAAAAGTGAATGTTTCAAGTCTGAAGCTCGTCTCAAAAAGCTCCATCAAGACACCAGTTCCCCACCAAAAGGGATGCAACACACACACACACACACACACACACACACACACACACGTATAAATCGAACGGTCAAAAATTAAAGGGCCCAAACTTTGAGGTCCTCTGACTACTGAAATGATTGCCTGCATCAAGAATATATTGAAACTCAAAGCAGTCGTATTTCAATAATTGTGCAAAGTTTTAATAATATGACTTTTTAAAAGGTGCATATATATCTTAATGGCATAAAAATGTGACGTAAATTTCCGTGTGTTTTTCGCAGTTACTGTTTTATGACTTTTAAAAAAATAGTTGATGAGATAAACAAGTAATGTGAATAAACATTACAACTAAAGAATGATTATAATTCCCCTGGTCATACTTGTGATCTCGATAGTTTAAAAAAAACATCTCCCTTTAAGTTATGGAACATCAGTATTAATTTCAATTTGATTTCAAAGTGTTAACCAATGATTTATATAGACACCTTAACTAATTTTTATAAATAGTAATGTGAAATTGATTGTACGCTTCAATTTAATTACAAAAACAGATCAAATGAACGTTTCGGGTTTCCCCTTTATCAACAAAACAGAATAAATGAAACACCACAGATGAATGAAATAATGTGGTAGTGGCGAAGTTAAGATGAATAAACAAAACACTATCATGATATGATTTAAAATGGGGAAAAATTATCTCCTCCAATACAAACATGTGTATCATTGTACGTAACCCCTTCCGCGAGGGTTCACAGCCTTGATACATTTTAAGTATTCAAATTATGCAACAATAATTATGCTAATTTCGATTTAACTGTGCATCGCCATTCTCAAGCAATTATAAATCAATTGTAATAAAGCCAAATAAAAACAAAATATATACATATGTTAAAGTTTAAATATTTTGATTTTACTAAATACAGTTCTTGGCCATTTCAAAAAGGAAAGGGCTTCTATTAGTCATGCTTTATTGGGAAAAATAGTTACAATAAAACTTATCTTCCCATATGAAAATGTCTGATACACAATCGTGATAGTTACTGGTCCCGAACTGCTGTTTTTGTTTTTTGGTTTTTAAGGGTTTTACGGCACTTGCAACACATTAAGGTCATATCAGCGCCAGTAAAAAGGAAGAAAATGGGATAGTAAAAAGTTCTAGAATTACAATTAAAGCACAAAAGAAAAGGTAAGACAAAGGGGAATTGGTTCAAATAGGGAACAGGTGTAGATTCCAAGAGCACACTGTCAAAGTACTTAGTTTGAGATCACCTAAAAATCTCATCCAGACACAAGCACAGGTCCCAACTAAGAGGAATACACTCAAATGTTTACCAATCCTATAATATAATATGTAAACTAAACATAATACAATGCATAACAGAGAGATGATTTGCAAGGAAAAAAATATCATCTCCCAAAACTATAACTATACATTCGACTATATCCCTCCCAGCTAAGGAACTCCGGCAAGGACCATGACAAAACCAAGTAATCTCATTCCAAGACAATGACAGGAAACAATTGAAAAGCAGGTACAGGGGGATAGAAGACACAGGAAGTACCTCCCTGCCCACTATGGGTCCCGCACTGCAATTCCATAAGGGCACTCATAAGACGAGTGTTTGATAACCATCTCACTGTACGTTCGTTCCTTTTGAGTAAAATGGATTTTTTTTTAATGTCTTAAACGGAGCAATGGTGTGTTGAAATCCAAAATCGTCTTTAATCAAATGCCTTTTTTTCTCAAAGTATAAAAAATGAATTTGTAATAACTTGTTATTCAGAAATAACTGGAACAAGTTTCATCTTAGATTATTATTTTTGGTTTGACTGTAGAAAGCTATGAACGCAAAAGCTTCCTTTTCATGCTTTTTATAACAACGATAGTGACTTACGTGACGAAAGGCCTCGATTGCCACTCTTACCGTTTTAATCAATACCTTCTATAGTTCCGTCTTTTTCTGAGGATGCAAATGTCAGATGAGCTTCCTTTGATATTAGTTCTTGGTTACTTTTGAGGTATCTTAGGTCTCTATATAGGACAGTGATAATAATTGACACGAGTAGTCTCCCTTTACATTTCTTGATTCCAGGTGGGGTTTGAAAAGTAAAATATGACATGCCATTATTAGCTGTTATATTTTCAACTCCTTTGAATATATGTCCAAAAAGTCGCCAACAGTAATGAATTTTTTTTCCAAGCAATAATTTTACTGTCATTACTTAAGGTAAATATTTTCATGAATTTAAATCAAATGGAAAATGGTTTCTTGCTCTGAATACAGAAAAAAAATCAAATCGCTCAATTAAGAAAAATGCCATGGGAATGTTTTTACCCAGTATTTCAGAAAATCCATTCCATTTCAATCACTTTTGTCTGCTCCCCTCATATCTACATCTCATTTTTAAGATAATGTAAAATACCGTTTGTTACCCATCATCTCAGTCCAGCATAACGTCAGGATATACCAGAGACTGGAAAAAGTCCAAAATAGTATAAATTAGGATAGTATGTTTAAATTAATTCGATTGAGAGGAATGGAGAGTTGCTCAAACTAATTGTAATTCAACTTATTTTCACTTTAAATTCAATTTTCCGAATCTGATTCACGATGACGTAGTACCAAATTGAGACAATGGGTTGAATTTAACATGCAACACGTCATAAAACCTCATAACGTAACCCCATAATAATGTTCTCTTCTTCCGTAAGGAAATTGACTAATAAGTGATGAAAATAATATCAAAAAATCACTAGCTTTAAAATTCAACATGACATGTCATAAAAGAGTCAGTGCTAAAACTTCTGACAAATATGATTATCATTATTGAATGATATCTTTTTTAAAGTAAAAAAGCAATCTCAATCAGTTTGAAAAGCAAGATTTAAACAAGTAAGTTCATTTAACTTTATATCTTAAAGCACTTTATATCCTATTATAACCTTCATCAATTTAGGGAAAATATAGTTTTACCAATTAGAAAAATTACTTATCCCGTGGTGTGCTTGAGCAGCACATATCATCGATAATTAACAATCAAGTTCGTGTAAATCTGTACATCACATCATAACAAGATATAATCATTTAAACATTTTTAATAAAATAAATCAATTAAGAAAATTACAAAAGATTTACAATTGGACATAATTAAGAGGTGGTTGGACGGATTGTTTTGTCATTATTTTATTCTATTCCATAGCAAAGTACATTTTGTTCTATAAATAATAACTTTTGATTAAAATCACAAGCATTCAGGGAAAGCTGATGAAGAAATAATCTTTATCAGCATAAATAAAATCATTTTACCATAATTTTCTTTCCAACACCTTGACATCAAAAGATTCACGTGATATATCATTTTCTTTTAAAATGTTCACTTGGTACACAGTCTAATGGAATTAGATCACAGTCATTGCAAATATTGGTGATATGAAATGTTGGTGGCATCTTACCTGCCTACTACTACATTTTTAAAAATCGTAGGACTATATATCTATTTTTAAGAGTTAATGTTAGAGCAGAAAAAGTAAGACAAGGGGGACTGATTCAATTAGGGAACAGATGATTCCACGAACAATCCATCAATGGGTCTATTTGACATGGAAAAAGTCACATCCTAAGCAAAGGATACCGCTTCCCGCTATGAAGAATACAATCAAATGCTTTAAACAAGTGTAATATGTTCAAAAGTAAAAGCTATAATAGTGCATAACAGAGAGATAATTTACAAGGTAAAAAATATCATCTCTCAAAAAAGAGAAGTAATTATAGATTTGAATTCCTCCGTTTCAGCAAAGGTGCCCTCCCCCAACAAGGGAAAAAATTGCGCAATCTCAATCTAGAACAAAGACAGAGAGCTTGTTTTTTTTTGGTTGTTTTGAAAGAGTTTTACGATGTTTGCGACACATTTAGTCATTTCAGCACCAGTAAAATTGGCCTAGCCCACATGATATAAAAAAAGAAAGCAAAGATTGTTATTTTGTTCAATTGCATAATGGTGTCCATATGCGGTAAGGTCTCCTGATCTCCCATGGTGGGCAGAGAGGTCGCTTCTATGCTCCATAGTTGTTTTCTATTTCCATGTTGCTCTCTCTTTTTCTTGGTGGGGTTCCTGGCCTCCCCCATAGTGAAACAGTTATAGATTTACAATGAAAAGCCTAGAAGTAAAGTCAGACAAATGGGAAATGTCACAAATTGGGAACAGATGCAGATTCCAAGACCCTACTATCATTGACACAAACAGAGGTCCCTACTAAGAGGAATACACTCAAATGTTTAAAAATCAGATATTAAAAAATACAGTACATTACAGAGATGATTTCCAAGGAAAAAAATATCTCCCAAAACTGTAACTATCCATTTGATTGTTCCCCTCCAAGCCAAGGACTCAAGCCTGGATCAGAACAAAACTAAGTAATCTCATTACGAGACAAAGACAGAAAGCAGACAGACAGCATGTTGAAAAACAAATTAGGGGAATAGAAGTCACAGTAAGTATCTCCTTGTCCACTATGGGAGGCCAGGAACCCACCCAGAAAGAGAGAGAGCAACATGGAAACAGAAAATAACTATGGGGCATAAAAGGCACAGCAAGAGTGACCTCTCTGCTCACCATGGGAGATCAGGAGACCTGACCGCATATGGACACGATTATGCAATTGAACAAAATAACAATCATCGCTTTCCTTTATTTATATCATGTGGGCTAGACCAGCTTTATGTCCTACACTATCCACATTTTAAAATTAATATTGGGCATCTCATCTGATCTTTGAACACGACTGAGAGACAAAACCATGCCTTTTTGAAAACATAAAGAAAAACTAATAGTAAACATTCATGATTACAAAGAAAAATGTGTCATTTTTTTAAAACATGTGTTGTTTTGTTTTTGTTTTTAAGCATTTAAGGCGCTTGCAACACATTTAGGCCATATCAGCGCCAGTAAAAAGGAAGAAAATTGGATAGTAAAGACATTCTTGATGTACGATTTTTTGATTTTTTTTTTAGGATTTAAGGAAAAAGTAAGACATACGGCAAATGGTTCAAATAGGGAACAGATGTAGATTCCAAGAACACACTATCAGTGTTCTTATTTTGAGATCCCCTAAAAGCTTCACACAGAAACCAGCACAAGATCCCACTTAGAGGAATACACTCAAATGTCTACAAATCATATGTTAAAAAAAAAATAATAACAGTATATAACAGAGAGATGATTTACAAGTTAAAACATATCATCTCTCCAAACTATAACCATACATTCGACTGTTTCCCTCCCTGCCAAGGACCCCGGCCAGGGTCAGGACAAAACTAAGTTATCTCATTACAAGACAAAGATAGAAAGCAATTGGAAAACATATATAGGGGGATAGAAGACAGAGTAAGTAATTCCCTGCCCACTATGGGAAGTCGGGAACCCACCCAGTAAAACATGTATGAAAAAGCTTAACATTTGCAATAAATGTCAACCACTCTATTACTTTTACATCAATAAGGTTTGACTTTTGCGCAAGTATATGCTTAAAAAAACAACAACAAAAACTCAAGTAACAAAACTATTTTACCAATATTCAGGAGCTCTGAGATTCAATTCCCAGTCAAGGAAGGCCACTTTTTTGGTATAATTTTTCTCTTGTATTTTTCTTTCTGCTTTTTCTAAGACTGTACCATTCAAACCTTTCAGATTTTTTATCACACACAACCTGTTCCCAAATGTCTTAATTGTCAATATCGGCTCGACAAACTCCAAGACTACTCTAAACAGTATATCCAAAGTAATATTTTGATAATTGAGATTAAAAAGTGCAGAACAGCACGGCACTTCACAGTAGGCATTTTGGCGCTTTAATGATTAATCAGTGATATTTATATTTTCATTTGCATATATATATATATATATATATATATATATATAATATATATATTGAATTGTGTTTGATACAAATATGGTATATATATGTGTGTGTGTGTGTGAGTGAGTGTGTGTATGTGTGTGTATAAAATACATATAAAATCTTAAGGCAAGATATCAATGGAATGCATTTTATGCTTCACAAGCATGCTGTATTGACAATATCAAATAATATGCCAAAGCAATTATGTCTCTTTAAAACACAAATAGATATAAAACGGATGATAAAATACAATAAAAAGATATAAGATTCACTCTCCGACTCCAAATCCCCTGTACACTAAGACAAAAAAAAAGAATAAAATAAAATAAATCAGTAAAAGATGAAAAATTGTTCTGGTCACTGGGTCTATTAGCAAGAAGCTGAAATAAATCCATATTTTCAAATAAACAAGCTCTCAATAGATCAATACAAGTATAAAAATGATTCTGGAAAGATCCGACAAAAAAGTAATAGCAAGACAATATACGATACTCGCTAATTGTGATAATGATAATGTGACTGTATTCTTCTCAATCATCACAGGAGTGAATTTGATATATGAGTGGGAAATGTATTATTGTTACAACCGACCGTTGATTTGGGTGGTTTGTCAACATTATAACACCTTTTTACTTTCCTTGTAATGGGGGAATATAATATACAAATTGTTGATTGGCTGAAGCAGAAAATGATTGAAACTGTGGAGTTCATCCTGCCAATAAAAGTATTCAAGTACAGTGGACTAAAAATCTCATTGTCATTGACTTTAACTTGTTGAAAATGATTTGTTAATCTTTTCTTCTTTTTTTAAGAATATTATTTGTGTTTGGATGCATGTGTGTGTGTGTGTGTGTGTGTGTGTCTGTGTCTGTGTGTGTGCATCTGTGTGTGTGTATGTGTGTTTAAGGGCTTTATGGCACATAAAATTATTTTAAG
This sequence comes from Berghia stephanieae, assembly GCF_034508935.2. Taxonomy (NCBI): domain Eukaryota; kingdom Metazoa; phylum Mollusca; class Gastropoda; order Nudibranchia; family Aeolidiidae; genus Berghia; species Berghia stephanieae. Next base: position 92,620,149 of record NC_088362.1, on the reverse strand, counting down.
TAATGTAAAAAGGATAACAATTTTACTTGTAATTAAGGTTTTCCTGCATTTTGTCACTGATTCAGACAGATTAAAACCATTTAAATTTTGATTCTTCCTTTCATTTTTTCATCCGTTTATTCTATCTTTGATCAAAATGCATTAAAAAGGATTTGAATTATGGTATCTACATTTGGCAAAGATACTGAAGCCTCTATAACAAAAAAAAAAGACATCTATTTATCTATTTTCCTTTATCTGACAGATCAATTAGGTAATTAAATTTCACACGGAAAAATAAAAGGATTATGGTAAAACTTGCTTTTGTGTAGTCCATGTATTTCTTCACAAATCAGAATACCAAAGGAACGTACATTTCGAATGTTACAATTTTATCATCTCAATCTAGTGTCATGTCAGGGTAAACAAAATGATGATAATAATATCACGATTGTCTATAAATATGACAATTTGTCATTCAATTACATTTGCTATAACATTACATGATAACGACAAAATATGCAAAGATACAAGATAAAATACATTTTACAGACATTCCTATTCTTCCATTTAAATTCTGAATTATAAAATCTGAATTTCATAAACATAATTTTCTTGGAATGAATGAATGTCATTTTTCAAACTTCTAACAACTCTTTTTGGTGCCATAATATGGGATGACTTGGACCACTTTCTTGAAAAAGATTAGAGCACCCAAAACCTTTTTTTTTGTCTTCAAAATCCAACCCTGATTAATAATGTTTTCACTCACTATAAATTTTGAAATTTAAAAAAGTTCTTGGTGCACAAATATTCTTTTTAAAAAGTGGCCCGAGTAACCCCTGGTGGCCCAAGTAACTCCATATCATGGTACTATTTCGAGCTCAATTTCCGTGTATTGTTCACTCTAAATAATTCCAGTTTGAAGAAACAGGTTGGATTCCATATTTTAATAATGCAATAATTGGACATTCTACAAGCTAAACAAAAAAAAAAAAAAAAGAAAAGAAACAGCTATGAACGTCATAAAATATTGGTCTCGGCAGATTCAACATCATCCAATACATTTGTATAAGACTAATTATTTTATAAAATATGTAATGAACACATTCTCTTAATTGTGCACAAATGCATCTGACAGCCAAAATACTCATACTTGTTTGAAGGGTGTCATTTGATAACGGGAGACTAGATTATAACACAATGTTGATTTTACAATCATATGAAATTGATTCATGGAAGACACCAGGTTCAAAGTTTATAAGTTTATTTTAGGCCACCAACAACTTAATATTTGCTGGGTTCATTATTGCCCGATTGTTTTATCTATACCTTTGTATTTTTGGTTAAAATGCACTGCCATGGTATTTCCATGTCAGAATGTAAGCGCAATGATACTTGTATTTTTTTTTACTGACTTCATGGCGATACAAAACATATTGTTGCCTAAAACAAACATTTTTTAGCCATTTTAATGGTAAGACTAAATTCTAAAAACCTGGCATTTTTAATGACAAAAGCACTACCGAGTGGTATCTTCTATTAATGGTAAGCAATTCAGTCAAATGCTAGCCAGTCTGACTGGTAAAACGATATAATTTTGAACAATTTATAAATGTACGATAATCTGTAGCACAGAGCCTATTTCACTGTGAAATTCACAACCCTTTAAGTTCATAACAAACAGCAAAACATCATTCAAAATATGGATAAAATATACATCACAAAGCTCCATACAACATAGTGAACGACAGTAGAAAGTAAATAAGTTTATATATCTCAGTGTTATAATGTGTAAAAATTATATATTATCATGCTCAAAGCACTTCAGAATAAACTTTTCTCTTGGTGACAATTTATAGTCAAGAGGAACTTGTACAATGTTTTAGGACACAGACAGTGTTATTGTGCACAAGGCCAAATCCATATTTTACATCCCCAGGTGGACAAAAGGAAAAACATGTGTCAAAAGTCCTTATCATGGACAAACTGCAAGGTGTATGAGACGGAAGTCAAACTTAGGGGTCTCATATTTGAAGGCTTTCAAAGACTTGAATGTCAAGGAACAAACAAAAATTAAAAGGACACAAGGCAAATATCAGGATTTTCATAAGGGAAATATCAATCAAAAAATATGAAAGCATGCAATTCAATTCTAGTTATAATCCTTATGCAAACATTTTTTATGTTGTTGAAAGTATTAGGCTCTCTCTTCCAGAATGTATTGTCTAAGTGGTCAAAATATTTAGCAATGTTGTTATAAAAGCCTGCGTAGTAAAGAGTAGCCAAGTGATTTTTTGATACAACTGTTCAAAGAGAGATGAGTGCATATCGAAGTAACAGTATACGTATATCTATATCACAAGATTGCATTTTAAGCTTTTGTTGATGACCAATGATAATCTATTTTATAAACATCATCAAAACCTAATTATTTACTACATTACATATCACAATATCGAGCTAGAGATGTGCCCATCTATTCCAACTGCAGGTATCAACAAAAAAGAGAGCAAAATTCTTTTCAGATTACCAGCATCGCTTTTTCAAGTAACATTTTGGCAGATTTGTACCAGTCACAGTAAGGCAGATAGGTTCAAGTTGCTAAAGACGAAAATAAACAAGTGAAATGACTGACCTAGTCAAGTGATTTGCTAAGGGAAGGATTCATTGTAAAGACCATACAATTGTGCCTCTTAGACAATGGTTTGATTCAAACAATGCAGCCATTATTAATAAATTTATTTTTCTTTGTTTTTGGGTTTTGAATTTTATTCGTTTCGGCTAATAATGGTAATTTCCTCACACACTCTTTGAAGGTCTAGTAGCTCAATCCATTCAGCAATTATTGCAAATACAAACAAACCTGATTCGATTATGCTTTGTATCTGATATTATTTAGGTATTTAGGTATGACCACATCCTTTTCAAAGGGTAGCAAGCAATTATTTCAAAAACCTAAGTTACAGAACTCCAGCACTAAATGAATAATTTATTAGGCTTTTTTTTCTAGTTTGCTTCATTCTTTTGCCACCTTGAATTATGTAGGAGTATTATGTCCGGCTTACACTACCAAACAACACAAACACGATTCATTAAAAGTCATTTATACATCACCCAATGCTCATTTACAGCACTTCAGATTCTTTTTCGACTTTTTTTCATACAAATCTGACGAATTTCCAATATCTGAAATGAAAACAAATTTTAAAGCATAACAAAAAAAAAAATTAAAGGAGAATGCAAAACGAATCTGTATTTTATAAAAATAAATAACAAGATACTGAAATTTTTAAAAGCTTTTAAGTCTTTGATGAATATAATTTATTTCACTGAGGAAAAATGCTCAATACCTGACAATAGTATAAAAGTAAAAGCAAAGCCCTACTTTCGTTTGCTTCTGAAAAGATAGTTATTCTAATAAAGTCAGACCGTACACTATCCAATACAATTGTTCCCTATTCACACCATGTTGATTGATTCTGCGTCGTGATATAACGTTTAATATCAAATAGTCCCTATGAACAATAAATTACTTCTTACAAAAAAAAACATAAAAAGAATTAAATTCAATAAAACTTTCACATCAAGGTAAGTTCTCAAGTTACGAAGCAAAGTTTAATATAATGCTATAAATTCTAATTTGTAAGAAAACAACAAAAACTTAGTTCTTAAACTGCTATGTAGATAAAAATTAACTAATCAATATGTAGCAATGACGAATATAATATCTGTCTATATTTTTAAAAGATAATTTTTCTCATTTGTGATCATCAAAATTGCTTCTGGTTCTTTATAGATTAGTAAATACCAGCACTGATAATTTTTTCTTCCTTGATATTGTCATTATTTCATTTTTATATTTCTCTTTCTTCTTATATCATTAACAGTACTTAAATTTAAATAATTCTGTGCTTAACGCTTTCATAAAGAATGAATTAATGTAAAGTATGGAGCCGAATTTATCTCAGTTTTTTGTTGTTTTTTTTTTTTGTGCGTGAAATAGACAAAACAATTTCTCGCTACACTTTGGATAGGACTCTAGTCTACCACACAGCTAGCTACCCAATCACAGCTGGGTGGACAGTGGGGTCTGAAAAAAAATCTTGACTTCATCCGGGATTATTTTTGATCCTTTTGGTTGTGAAGCAAGTGCTCTATCAACTGGGCTATCAGGACTCCCAAAGCATGAAGAGACACTAACAATATTGAGTCATTCATTGGGAATAAAGAACTTAACTGAGATGTCAAAATCCCACATAGATATTTTTTTTCTATACTTACGTATCAAATCAGAGCCGATGGCTTTAGTAGCTGGAGGACCTGATTCTAATTCACGTATGAGGGCAGCATCGAATGAAAGGCACACAGCACGGAAAAAGAAATCTTGAACATTTTCTCCTGCAAGCACAAAAACAAAAATAATTACATCTCTAAAACTTTTAAGTATACAGTAATAAATTCAACATTGACATGCTGGCGCAGCTTGCATAGCATGTATTAACAAGAAATGAAGTGAGTAGGAAAGTGCCAGAAGACAACAGAGAATAAAAACTTTGCAGCGGCGAGGGGGTTCAACAGACACAAACGCACAAAGTTAGTTAGCGAGCATTTAAGCTTCACAGCCAATATTCTCAACACAAACGTAAAATTAAAACGATTGAAACATTTAGTATGCTCCGTTATTTGGGGTGAATTTTAATTCAGAAAAGTGGGTGAAGCAGGCACTTATGTTGATAACAACAAGAAATGAAGTGAGTAGAAAAGTGCCAGAAGACAACAGAGAATATAAAAACTTGTAGCATGTATTAATAATCTCAAAATCTATGCCAGTGGGAGCTCTGGTTTTTGATAGGGTCATCTATGCTGGACAGTTCAAGGGGGAAAGGCCAGACTAAATGTGGACCAAACCCCAGGAGCATAAATAGGTTGGAAGAGGGTTAACAACTTTACCCGCATAAATAATCATGCTACGAAAGCATCAAGAACAGAGCCATACAAACTTGACTTGGGAGTTATACATACAAAACAGAAAGAGGAAGTTAGGATAGAAAGGCCATGGGGCTCCCCAGGATAAACATGAAAAAAAAAAAAACAACAAAATAACAGGGCACCTCAAAACACAGGAAAGCCTTATACTTTTTATTACTCATATTCACATTTTGATGAATAGTCTCCCTATCATCAAGATTTTTAACACAAATATCGAGAGAAAAGTTAACCAAGGTATAAATTAAAAATAAGCCTTTAGATTTCATTATTTGTAAATCTTGTAAAAAAAAAAGATACCAATAATCTGTGGCATTAGCTTGAGATTACTAATTTTGATCAATCCATGCATTAACCAGACATCTGAAAATTGCAATAGGTGAAGGGATGTAACTCTATTTTTGAACCTCAACTTATTCGATTCTATGAACCAATTGTTTACATACTACACATATCTCACCAGTTTTGGAAGACGTTGCCCAGTATTCAGCACCCAGCCGTTTAGCATATTTTAAAGCCACGACTTCAACCTCTGCATAAGATTTAGGTGACTGTCAAAAAAATAAAATAAATAATAAAATGATAAAAAAAAGAAACTTTCATAAACTTTTTATATATATTTTTGCAACGGAAAATAATGATTTTTAGAAAATTGCAATAAGACTGGAAAAAATTTATTTCACAATGGTTTTTGATTAACAAAACAAAACCTCTTCTTTAATACATATAAATGTTGAGTTAAAATGGCCAATTTTCAAGAACAAATTTGACCAAAAAAGTTTTTCAAAATAAAAATTACAGCTTATAGAGACACTTATGGGAATTCTTTTCTTTAAAAAAGAGAAATTCATACCAATAAATCTTTTTTAGTTCCTAGTAAGATCTTGGTGGGTTCATTGCAATGTTCTGTTGCTGTCGTCATCCATTCAACTGTGTGGTGTAGACTTTCTTCCTCTGTCAGGTCAAATGCCACTATCACAACTTACGTCATAATAAAATAAAGAAATTGATTAAAATTATGGTTATTACTTCCAATTAATCTGATTAATGAAACATCAATTGCCAAAAAGTCGAATACATGCTATAAATGAAATCTATCATGTACAAACTTGTACGTTATGAAGGTGATAGATATTTGATTCTTTCACGTCTCGTATTTTAGGGTTTGTTTATTTTTGCTTCGTTTTTTTAGGGTTTTTTGTTGTTTTTTCTTTTCTTTTTTTTTTTTTTTTTTTTTTGGGGGGGGGGGGGGTTGTTTTCTTGTTTTTGGAGGGGTTTTTTCTTTAGCACAGCAGTTGAAACAGAATAATTGATTAATGAAGTGTCATTGCTATGCTGTTAATTTTGATAAAATCAAATCAAACAATAACATTCTCTTATATTTCCCCCTAAACGTGACGGAAAAAATATTGTAATAATTAAACAAAGGTTTTTTGGGTTTTTTTTTAGACAATATTGCCAATATAAAACATGCATTAACATAGAATTTCGAATTATCAATTATTCAGTTGACGAAGCTGGAAGGGTTTTTTTGTTTTGGTTTTGTTTTTGGAGACAATCAAGGCTCTATTGATAATAATGGAAATGTATAAAATTATAACGACTTTTGAGAAGTTGAGGAAAATATTAAATATTTAATCCTTTATTCCCAATCCAATACACTTTGAGGACCGTTGAAAAGGTTGAATAACAACAAGGTAGTCCAAAAAAAAAAAAAACATACTTTGATGAATAACAGCAGTTTGAAGATCACAAATAATAAACACATTCTAGAAACCCCGCACTTGCTAACATTTAATACTGAATATTTAATACTAAACACTAATCACATTCTCTCATGCTTGCAATATAACATAGAAGACGAATATACTGCTGCATAGTAGAACCTTCTGGAACAAAGTAAATCTATATACATTAAACATTTCAAAAATTCAGACAGTCTTTCTAATGATTTAGACAGAGGGTTGACACCATCCAACTGTTAGATGCCTTTTTCAGATAACAATCAGAGTAAATTATTCTCTCGAACTAGCTTAAAGCAACTTTTTACTTAAACATATGCTTTCTTTGTATTTGGACTTTTGAATTACAAATTTATTTCTTTTTAAAAAATAATAAAAATGCCCCATACACATGAAACACACACACACACACACACACACACACACACACATAACAAAATAAAAAACAAAAAAACAACAAAACAAACACATAAAGAAACATGACCTCTCTATTGCAAATTATTAGATCTAATGACATTTTAGTTACTCACTCTGAGCACCCCTGTAATAAGACGCTGCTATACATTTAAATCTTTCTTGACCAGCCGTATCCCATCTGAATAAGTGAAAATAGAAATCATCAAAATATGCACATGTTCAGTAATGTCATTTGGTATTCATTGTGTTTTATACAAATAATGTGAGCTACAATAATCTTTTTAAATAACACAAAATCTCAAAATGTTTTATTTAATTTGTGATGTAGCCGACTAATCTTGATAGTCTTAAAAAAAGCCAATAATACTGCTAAGAATAAAATAAAACATGTATTAAGTCTCATATGAATATAAACGAGACAAAACAAATGCATATTGACCTTTGGCCTTCATCAAGGGACGATAGACAATCACGAAAATAAAATCAAAACATCATTACCATCATATAGAGAAGAAAAAGAAAGAAAAATATGGGGGGAAAAAGTGGAGGGTATGGGGTTGAGTGTGATATAATATATATCAAGGCCTACAAAGACAATTGATATAAAATACAAGGGTGATACTGATACAATTGTTTGCTCTTTAATGAGAGATATCTTGAATATAGTAGACTCCAGATAAGACGATGCCCAGGGAAACAGAAAAAAAAAATTGACTTAACCGAAAATCGACTTAACTGAGTGTAAACAAATGATCAAAAATACATGTGAATAAAGCAAGCCAATCTAGAATAAGTATGGCCCTAAAAAGGGGCGTTGTAAATGGATGGCCCTCAAAAGGGCCATTGTTAATGGATGGCCCTGAAAAGAACTGTTACAAAAGGATGATTTTACTCCCTCCCAAAGAAATGAGAAATTTATGCTGCACCTTCTGGCCTTGATGATGAGGAGGGCTTCCAACTTGGTAATAGCATTTGTGATCTCTCCACTGTATCCTCTCTGCATTGCATACAACGAGAGAGAGAGAGAGAGAGAGAGAGAGATAGAGAGATAGAGAGAGAGAGAGAGAGAGAGAGAGAGAGAGAGAGAGAGAGAGAGAGAGAGAGAGAGAGAGAGAGAAAGCTGTCCTGAACAACAGGATAGGTGACAGGAGGCTGATCCAAGCTCGTCATCATCATCATCAACCACTTTTGGTCCATCTGTGACATCTGCCGTCACCACATTGCTGGGGTCTGTGGAAATCACCTCTTCATCAACAGACACATACTGAGCCTGGCCAATGTTGTTTTCCGCATACAGATGAAATAGTAGCTGTTCTATGTCCATTGAAGTCTCCCTATCATCGGTGAGCAGGACCTCGTGCTGAACAAAGCCAGCCCTTTTAAAACAGTTGCTGGTCGTGGCAGGCTCAACTTTACCCCAGGCTGTTCGAAGAATTGACACAGCATCAAGCAGAGATGAACAGAAGGAGTAAAAAGCATGTCTGCTGTCAATGTGGGCCAACAGTTTCTTCAGCAGCAGTCCCCATTAGAACGTCTTCAAGTTCTGGATGACTCATTGGTCACATGGATCTAGCTTTGCTGTCACATCAAGTGGCAAGAATACCAGCTCTGTTGCTTTCAATCCTTCCACTTTGAGGTGTTCAACACAATTGTCAATCAGAATAGCCACACGATGACATTGCACAGCCATGGATCTATCAAAGTCTCACATCCAGCCCTCAAAGAGAAAGGAGGTCAACCAGGCACTCTTGTTGGCTTGATAAGTGACAGGCAGCTTCCTTATCCCATTGAAACATCGAGGCCTCTCAAACCTTCCAAGCACTGCCATCCATATCAGCACACAGCAAAACGATGATCGTCTCTTTTGACAAATTCCCACCGTGACAAGTTGTCCCCTTGAATTCCATCGTTCTGCTTGGTAGAAGTCTCCAAAACAGACCAGTATTGTCAGAATTAAAGATATCTGTAGGGTAGTATTTCCTTAGTAGATCCGTCAACACTTTTGTTCTCCAATCATCAACGCTTTTAACATCAACAGCATTGCTCTTGCCACAGATCGCTTTAAAGACAATGTTGTGTTGTATCTTGCACCATGACAACCAGCTTTCAGAGCATGTCCAGTAGACCCCAAGATCCCTGGCTAATTCATCAGCTTTCGCCTTCAATATTGGCCCACTGATAGGCACATAGTTTGTCCGTTTTTCTGCGAACCAATCTAGAAGCATCTTTTCTACATCTTCATGTTGCGCTTTCTGCTGGCATTGCATGGTCGCATCAAATTGACCAGAGATGTAGAGGTTCCTGTAGTGGTCACGCTTCTTGTAAATTGTCAAGACTGAATTGGCTGGTATGCCAAATTCCTCTGCAATGATTTTATTTCACTTGCCCGACTTTTCAACTGCATCGATCAACTCGATCTTTCTTATCAGTGAAAGGGTTGTCAACCGTCTGTTTGCCATTGTAGTCGTAGAATTGATTTGAATTCTTGACTTGAAGTTGCGACGATGTAAAATGTGAGATGGACAAATCAAAGCTATTCGATTCTGCGTACGTACATTGAGCACGGACGTCAGGGAAAGCACCTACGTCACATCATTGTGCGTCAACCCTTAGTGGATATTCTTAACCAATAGAAATACTTGTTTATTTGTGATTTTATTATGGTCATGATTGATATCGACTTATGTGGAGTGGTTTTTTTTTTGGTTTTTTTTACTAATGTTATATAGGAAGAAAGGGGAGGAAGCAAGAAAAAAAATCGACTTGAGTAAAAATTGACTTAAGCAACGTCGACATATCCAGAGTGCACTGTATATCAAATCTACATAAAATGAGGGAAATATGAACATTCTTTAATATCATAAACATTACATAACTTACATTTGGAGAGTGATGGGTATGGAAAGAACACTGAATTTTTCGACCTCAAAATCAACGCCGATGGTTGCTTTGTAATCTCTATCAAAAACATCATGGCAAAATCTAGGATTTGAAAAAAAAGTTATTGAAAGACAAAAACAAACAAAAAAACTTGTGATGAAGATTCTAAAATTTTCAATATTAAAGTACTCAACATTGAATAAATGAATAACGCTGTGTAAAATGAAATGCACAATCAAAGAATAGCATCATATTCTGGGTACACAGATATATTTTCCATCTGCATTTATACATTCCAATTTTAGTGAAATTCTAGTCTGAAAAAGACCTATCTTCAGTAATCATTCAAGTTAAATAATTAAATAATCAAACCTACTAATGCTTGAATCATAAACATTTTCATCCATTGCAATTTACCATTTCTGTATTACTTTATTTTCTTTTTGAATTATTAATAATTTTTAAGTGCACATTTTAAATTTTGTGGTCTGAGATTGGGGTGTGTGTGTGTGGGGACGGAGGAATTGTAATTTTACTGTGACCATTCAGACCTGTTGACTAGACATGTTTTTCCTGTGGCAACGTCTCCGACCAAAACGGCTTTAGTAATCTTGAGTCTGTGAATGATGTACAAAACAAAAAATTTGTTGGGTGATAATCAGAATTAAAAAAGAAATGTTGCTGAACACAATAGAATAAGCAGATATTATTCTACAATGTTGTAGATGTTTCAATCAATATCGTTTCAGGCTGGCAAATACTATGACAGACATCATGGAAAAGGGCACATACCCACAAATTTGGAAACATGCCAAAGTAATCGCCATATTAAAACCAGGCAAACCAATGACTGAACCATCCAGCTACAGACCAATATCTCTACTTTGTTGCTTATACAAGCTCCTGGAAAGAATCGTACTAGAGCGAATCACCCCATATGTAAATCCCTGCATACCACCAGAACAAGCGGGCTTTAGACCACAAAGAGGCACAAGTGAACAGGTCCTTGCACTGACCTCATACATTGAAGCAGGCTTTGAAAACAAAAAGAAGACTGGTGCAGTCCTAATAGACTTATCACAGCTCACACCACTGTTTGGACAGGCGGACTGATGGTAAAGCTCTCAAAAATGATTCCTTGTAGAAAGACACTTAAACTGCTGTCTACCATGACTGGCACAAGACAATTTCATATTATATTGGGAGAAAACAAAAGCAAAACACGGAAAATTTAAAATGGGGTACAAGGTTCAGTTATAGCACCAACTTTCTTCGATGTTTATATCTCCAACATGCCAAACTGCGAAGCACTCAAACTTGGATATGCTGATGACTGGGCCTTAGCCTATCAATCAAAAAACTGGAAAGAGATTGAAGAAGTTCTAAGCAAAGACACCACCCGCTTGAAACAATATTTTGATAGGTGGTACCTAAAAATGAATACCACCAAATCAGTATCCACAAACTTCCACTTGAATAATCAAGAGGCAACAAAAGAACTGAAGATCACTCAATACTACCCCCAGACCCCAATCCTAAATACCTCGGCAATACATTGGACAGACAACTAAATTATCGCAAACCCTCTGAGGGAACCGCAAATAAAATTGCATAAAGAAACAGCCTGGTGAGAAAACTCGCAAGTACCACCTGGGGAGCCTCACCACAGGTACTGAGAACATTTGCTTTGGCACTGTGCCATAGTGTGGGAAAATACTGTGCCCCTGTTTGGATGAGGAGCCCACATGTAAACTGCATTGACATCCAATTAAGACAATCAATGAGAATTATAACAGGATGTCTCAAGTCAACTCCAACTCAGTGGCTCCCAACACTGAGCGGCATTGCACCACCAAGTCTTAGACGACAAGATGCTAATCAAAGGATGCATGCAAGAATTGATGAAGCCACAGGCAACACTCCCATAAAATCAATCATAAAGTGGGCACCTTCAACAACAAGACTCAAATCGAGAAGACCTTTCCACCTAACAAAAATGGCAGACTTCAGTGTGGAGGAAAACTGGAGAGAAATGTGGAACAGGGAAACATCAAGAAGAGGAAACATCATAAAAGATCCAACTAAAAGAGTGCCTGTTAACTGGACATGGCAGAACTGAATTGAATATGTGCAGATGGACACTTGGAAGCAGTTATACCTGCCGGAAATGTCAGGCAGCCCCAGAGACCAGCGATCATATCATCCTCCACTGTCCTGTTACTAAACTTGAAGGTGACTATGAAACCGTCCTTAGGGCGGAGGAAGACTTTCTAAGCTGGGTTGACGAAATGAATTTGGAGGAGTAACCATACACTACTACTACTACGATTCAGGTTCAATATCTAAATCTATTTTTCACACATAGGGCCTTATTAAAGAGTTACATGACTAATCTAATGAAGTATCTGTAAAAATTCCTATTTGGCAGTTGGGTTTTAATATTCTTCCATATAATGTCGACAATCATCTTAACTCATTTTTCCCCAAATTCTTTCCCTGGGATAACATACCAGCTGATATCAAGCAATATTGAGATTTAAAAGATGAATTCCAGACTACTAACTAGGTCCAAGTCAGTCAATTTATTTGAGGAAAAAGAAATTTTCATTCCCTACAAATGTTAATAAGTTAAGGAAGAGAAAAGTAGAAGGCATTTAAGCATACCCAACACGTCCTGTTCTATTCTCTGTACATGCTGCTTTGACCTTGGGGTGGAAATTAACCTTCTGATAAGGACTGCTTTCGGAATGGAAGGCCTGAAAGAAAACAGTGAGAGAATTATGGGAATATCAAATAACTACATATAAGTCGGAACTTATTATTATACAATCTAAGCATTTAAAGAAAATCAGGATCAATTTGCATACATATAAAAAAAAATCTGATTCCCTTAGACCCAAGAATATAAATCAGTTGTTGAATGAAGACTGACAGGAATATACAGCGTGTTTATCAGTGAATTGTTAAAACAATTCTAATCCTATCAGAACTTTATTTGCTATGATTACCTAATTACCTTGGGCATCCTAAATTATTTACCATTTAAATAATGTATGTTTCTAACATAATTATTAAAATCTAAATCAAACGAAATGCTGTGGTCAATACAATATGACAATTAGGGCAATTTTGGAAGATAAAAATCTGAAAATGTGTCTTTGAAACAGAGCCAAACAAAACAGAAAGAAAAATGCAAAAGTTAAAAAAAATCATCCCAGTGAATAAACGTGCCTCAACTGGGGATCGAACTTCATAACTACTGAATACCGGTCAAACATGCTGCCATTACACCACAATGGTTACCACATAGTTGGGATGATTTAAAGCTCATATTTCTAAAAAGAGTATCCTATTCCTCTGTGAACTCTGTCATCATGACAAACAAACCTGACAGGTAATCAAGAGGTTTGGAGTTTGATTCCCCCTATTAAACATTCTAGTTTAATAAAAATAATAATAATTAAGAATAATAATAATAATAATAATAATGATAATAATAATAATAAGAAGAAGAAGAAGAAGAAGAAGAAGAAGAAGAAGAAGAAGAAGAAGAAGAAGAAGAAAGAAAAAGAAGAAGAAGAAGAAGAAGAAGAAGAAGAAGAAGAGAAGAAGAAGAAGAAGAAGAAGAAGAATTATAACAATAATATTAATAATAATAATAATAATAATAATTAATAATAATAATAATAATAATAATAAATAATAATAATAATAATAATAATAATAATAATAATAATAATAATAATAATAATAATAATAATAATAATAATATTAAGTTTACTTATAAAGCACCTTACACCGAAGTCTCAAAGTGTTGTATATTATATAGATCAGTTATGCACAATTTACTAACGCATGAACATCACAAGCATAGACCCACCCCCATGCACGATCAAACTCACAGGAACACTACATCCCCTCAGACACACAACACACACACACACACACACACACATACACACAATTATTTATTTAATCATCCTTCTTACCGGTGCAAATGTAGTTATTACTCTATCCGCAGCAACAGGTGACATCATTGTTCTGCTTCCTGACATCTCAAACTCCAAGTAAAATCTACTAGAATGGTTGAAAATTGGGAATCACAACACAAATGCTTTCTAGTCTTATTGGAGAATTCGTTCTTGATAACAATGAAATTGTCAACACTCGTCTTTGGTCAGCTCAACTATCTGGGTGATAAAATGAAGTAAAAAATGGGAATTTCAAAATATATAGGATGTGAACTCAAATATGCTGCCTATAAGCTCAATTAATACAGGGTTTTATAACCCTAGTTGGATTAGTTACTACATCAGAATATTTTTTCAATCACTTTCCCTGTTGACTTTATAGTAAATTAATAACAAGGTCTGATTAAAGTCTGGCAGAGACAAAATTTGTAATTGACATAATATAATATCCTACAGGTAGCAAGTGACTATTGTTGCCCACCTCCAATAAAGTGGGATTTGATTCCATGGCCATCACACTCCCAAAAATTGAAACCATGACAAACAATATGTCAGCCCTCGCCAGAGATTGAGAAAAAGACAGTCGTCAGTGTTTTAAAATTATGTAAAAAAATAGAAGGTGCCAGATGATCTTAGTGGGGAACTCATTTCAAACTATAACCATCAACTATCTATTCCTATCTTATATACTTTCCAAAATTTAAGAAAAGTTCCAAATCAATTATCGCTCCAGTATTAAAAAAGAATGCACCATCCCAGTCAAACAATTTTAGACATATCACTTTAGCATAACTTATCATGAAACGACATTAAAAAGTTCTGAAAAGACAGTTGATACAAATTGTATATGGCCAATGCATACTTGATCCACATCAATTTGCCTATCAACAAAATCTTAGTGGCAACGATGCACTCCTCGCAAAGATTCATTCAATATCATATCACCAGGACATTTCACCTGCCAACTACTGCCGAATCCTATACATTTACATCAATGTTTCATCTGCCTTTAATGCCATGTACACCAATATCTTTAGAAGTAAATTGGATGCTCTAACCTTCCCCATAACCTCATCAATTGTAATCACAATTTTGTCATTGATCAGTCCCAATATGTCTGAGTAAATTCAAAACTATCATCAGTAAAAGCTGTCAAACTGATGCCCTCAAACTCAAATATGAGTAAGATCACCTTGGCCTTTTAAATAATTATGTTTCAGAATATATATAAAATGAGCAAGTAATAGCTTAAGATTTGAACTGCACATCAACAATGTTGTCAAAAAATGTAACCAGAGCCTGCACAAACTCAGAAAGTTAAGGTCCTTCAATATCAGCAGAAAGACCATGATACAGGTCCCTAATATTTAAGTATAGTTTTGTTTGGCATCACGACATAGCATGGAAGTTGCGGAGCCAAAGAAAAATCGAGACTACAAAACCCTAAAGGAGGCTTCCAAAATAAAAACTTAAAAAGCCTTACCTGACATATATAAGTACTGCTGAGAATAGAGCAAATGCCATCATTCGAGAACAAAGGTATCCATTGGACAAAAACTTCCAACTTCTATGCTTCTGAAGATGGTATCTAGAGTCAAAATGTAAGACTAATCAACGAAAGGCAACTTCCATTCCAATCGCCATAAAATCAATTAACAAAACTTTGGTGGAAAAATGAGACGTCAACGGTGGATACCGAGCAGTTGATGTAAATGTCTTACTGGCAATTTGTAAGACAAGCACACAGCAGTTTTGTGCATGCTATTTTTAGACATTCATTAGCTGTTTTCTGATGAATATGAATGAAAGCTGGGATCCGATCAGAAAAAAAAAGATCACTTTAGGTCATGTCAAGCCTAAATCATGAAATAAATTTTTAAAATTTTTATTCTCTATTGTCTTCTGGCACTTTCCTACTCACTTCATCTCTTGTTGTTACCAACATAAGTGCCTGCTCCACTCACTTTTCTGAATTAAAAATTCACCCCAAATACCGGAGCATACTCAATGTCTCAATTGTTTCTATGTTATACGTTTGTGTTGAGAATATTGGCTATTAAGCTTAATTGCTGGCCAACTAACTTTGCGGAGGTTGTGTGTGTTGGACCCGCGATCTCAAGTAGTCGGTGAGAGAAAGAGCTTTAATAATGACCTGAGTTAGAGACGATCTTTTTTGCAATTGTGGATAGCTCATACGGTAGAGTCACGCTCTCACTGGCCAGGCAGAGTTGTCATACCAATAAGGTCGCAGGTTCAAACCCCCATCACCGCTGCGAAAATTTTTAATTCTCTATTGTCTTCTGGCACTTTCCTACTCACTTCATCTCGTGAAATAAATAAAACCCCTTTAAATTTAAAAATCGTTTCAGTTCTTGTGAGAGAAGTATTTCAAAAACTGAATGAAGGGGAGAGTTCACCTCTCTCTCTCTCTCTCTCTCTCTCTCTCTCTCTCTCTCTCTCTCTCTCTCTCTCTCTCTCTCTCTCTCTCTCTCTCTCTCTCTCTCTCTCTCTCTCTCTCTCTCTCTCTCTCTCTCTCTCTCTTCACCCTGTATTACTACTGGCAACCACAGTGGCTGGAGATATGCGGTGAGGGAGGGAGTGAAGAGAGGAGAGGAGAGGAGAAAGAAGAAATTTGAGGAGAGGAGAAAAAGGAGGAAAGAGAGGCAGCAGAACCAAACAACAAACACACAGTTAAACTATGTGTGCAGCAACTGCGGTAGAGACTGCCATGCAATGCAAGGATCAGTCTGCTGAGTCACACCCATCGCTGCTCTCAACAAGACTGATGAGACCAAAGTCATACAGGTTGCAAACCATCGTTTCTTGAGACGGAAGGATGCTGACTACTAGTGCCGCGCTGAAGACCGGTCTGGACCGCGGTCCGACGGTCTTTTAGCTGTGAACCGAAGACCGGTCCCAGAGGGGAAGATCGGCGGCGGTCCTCACTTCTTATCACCTTTCAACTAGTGCGGGGCGGTCCTTGCAAGGACCACGGTCTACGGTCTCGCGCCATAGCCTACTACTTCCCCAGCGATTCGTTGCTTCGGTTGCCTATCTTCCACCAATCACCACCCATCTCACTTAATTAATCGCACCCACCCCCCTTTGCCATACACTAAACGACACAGACGACCATACAGGCAGACGACCACCAACCTCCACTCCGCAAACCGCCCTTTCGTGTGTGAGATGGGGGGAACAGGAGGCGCACGCCTTGGACGATTCCATTATACGGGGTAAATTTCAAAATTTACTACACCATAATGATCGCAATGACAATGATCTATGGTGAAGGCATGACCCTCTTCTCTAATGGGTTATTGTTTGAAATGTATGTGACTACAAAAGATGTGTGTGTTTGTGTGTGTGTGTGTGTGTGTGTGTGTGTGTCGAACCTAGCAAGTAGCAAATCCGATTTTTTGTTTTCTTTTGTCCATCTCTTGTCACCACTCCTTTCTATCGCAGTGTTGTCATTTAAAATAATACAATAATATTAAAATTTCGTTTGGTGTTTTTACTAATCAAATAATATGAGTTTCATTAGTTTCTTCCTTCCAAAAAACCCAGTTATAACGTCTGAATCTTAAAAAAGTCCAATAGAATATTTGGGGACCCCGATAGCTCAGTTGATAGAGCACTCTCTTTATACGCAAAGGGCCAGAGATCGATCCCGGGTGCAGTCGATTTTTTTCTGAATCCCTGTCTACTCAGCAATGAATGGGTAGCTGAGTTTGTTAGATCTGGCGAAAAGTCACCATCGACCCCTCTTATCACCTCATCCACCCCCTCTTATTATAACTTCACGTCTCTCTCTTACTCTTCAATGCTCGCTGCCCTCTAATGTGTGTGGGGGGGGGGGAGGGGGGGGGGGTAGGAGTTGCGTGTGTGTATCAACGCCACGAACAACTCGATCAACGCCTTGGGCGATGCCATTATCTCCGTTAATGGGGATAAATTTCAAATTTTATTAAATTATCGAAGTAACAATGAAGTACGGTGAGCAAATAAAGAAGGCATCACCCCTCTTCTCTAACTAGGTTACAATTTGAAATGAGTGTGACTACTCCGTGTGTTTTACTCCTGTAGGCCACGGTTTTCATCGTGTAGCGGTCTTTAACGGTTCAAGAATGAACGATCCCACGCTCTCAAAGGTCAAACCGGTTCGAATTTCCAACAGTCTCTCAGGAATGTTCAATGTCGAAAAGGACCGGTCCTAGGACCGGTCCTTGCGGTCTTCATTTCCCAAGGACCGTAGGACCGTGGTCCTTAAGCTTGCCAAGGACCGCCCCGCACTACTGACTACTACTCTTATTATTATTATTATTATTATTATTATTATTATTATTATTATTATTATTATTATTATTATTATTATTATTATTATTATTATTACATCATCATAATGATCATCATCCTCATCATCATTATCATTATTATTATCATTTATTATCATTATTACTGTTGTTGTTGTTACACACAGTTTTGTCTGATGGTATGATAAATCCGGCTGATGGCTAGATGTTGTGAGTATTTTACCTAAAGGCATATCATCAATAAAAAAAACAAACTTGTCCACTTTTTTATACTGCCACACCTCCGATCCATCGCTGATTGCTAAGGAAATTAGGACCAGCCAGGTTTTCGAGCGACTGTCATCACCAGGATCACCTCCCTTCTACCCCTACCAGTTATTATATGAGCCACAAATCGTATGCCTGAGGATCTTTAAAATGGCCAAAACGCCAATTTTTAAAAAAAGCGAAATAGGCAACAAAGACTTTTTTTCTTTAATTTAAAAGAAATAAAATAAAAAAGACAAAAATGCGGCATAAACATGTGGCAGGCAAAAATATGCGGATGCAGAGGCATTTACCTGGATGAACAGCAATATACATCCCTTGACATCCATTACCTATACTATAAATGTTAATGTATACATCCCATTCTGATTATTCTTGTCAATTGACGCCGACAGCAGACATATGCTTTTTTGAAGTTCAACTGAATGTCTAAGTAGAAAATAGGAACATTTTTTTAAAAAGTGAGTCTGCCTATATTACTGGTTAATTGAATCTGAGGTTGGCTCTGAGATTAGTTGGTTCGATAAGAGGTACTTTACTAAAGTCAATGAAGCCAAAACAAAAAAAAAAAGAAGGGGGGGGGGGGGGGGGGGGGCTCTGTTCACTGAATGCAAGGTGTTCGTTGAGTATGCCTGAGGATCTTTTAAAATTATGTCCAGTACAATTAAAAGCAGTCACGAAAAAAGAGAGAGAAAGAGAGAGAGATGATGATGATGAAAATGATTATATCAACTCCCGTATTCATACAGATTTCCAACATGATTCCCATATCTCAAGACCATCCAGTCTAAATTCTTAATACAGGATATGTATGTCCAGTACCACTAAAAGCAGTTATGAGAGAGATGATGTTGATGATCGGGGGAGAATATAGAGAAGGGGCGGTGGCTTGGCTAACCCTACCTGTTGGTTAATCATGGGTGAGAATAGGAGAGGAGGGGCGGCGGCTAGGCTAACCCTACCTAGGCTATTGAGCTAGGCAGTTTAGTGAGCAGCAGCATTGGCAGTCAAATTGTGACCCAACTCGCCCATAGGAAAGTTGTGACTGGAAATTGCTGTTCGCGTTTTGGGGGGTTCAATTAAAGATGCATAACTTTGTTATAAAGAGGAATATTGCAGATATTTTGGTATCATTATTTTCGTCTTTCAATTTCCTTTTAAATGGTGCCAATTAAGTAAAAATTCATTAATAACTCCAGAAGTTATATGAAGTTAAAATTTGGCAAAGTCTCAACTGCATTTATTTTTTTATTTACCGCGTGTGTTTTAAAAATAAAAACGCTTGTTTTCAGAATAATTGTCACAGTAAAGGTTGTTCACAATTATCTTATTAAATTTTATTTTATTAAGAACTGAATTCATCTCACTCCAGTTATATTTCGGTAGGCTTAGATAAACTTTACCTTCTAATATTAGATCGTCTTTCCTTTTATAGCCTTCCCTCGAATTAATTTCTAATTAGTGAATACTTTTCGTTCTACATTCTGTCACGTAGCCATTTATTATAAAAGCTGATAGGTCTAACATTTGACACTCACTTCTCTCACAATCTATGCCGGACGGCCAGTCGCTCTATTCCTTATATATACTGGAAGATTTTTATCTTTTGGGACTTTGTAGATATTATATCTACACCATTAAGACGCCGGAGCTTTTAACTTTGATTGTATAATCTTCAAGGATCAAACCCGAGCCCGCTGTCAAAGAATAATACAATAACCCCTTACCAATTGCCTGGAAGTGGAATTTTACGAGCCCGAGCCTGTTATCAGACGAATATATCATCCAAGCCTGTCAACTGCCTGGAAACGTAAACTTACGAACCTGACATATTATCATAAGTTACGTAATATATTCATATCTCTATTTGTAACTGCCACGATCACTATTTATCTCTTTTAATTAAATTTCATCATTATTTTTATTTCATTGTAAACAAATCGTTAATTGTTTTTCATTTATAGTAACTAGTAAATTCTGGGGCCTCATTCTACATACATCTTTATGCATAGTCGAGTAGCTCTTTACTCACTTGAGACCATGACATTTTGGAGGGGACACATATAAAGAATTGAATTTATTTAGTTACATATATCTATTTCATCTAACCTTAAAGTTTAAATTGTAAAACTCTTAATTGCCCCACTTGATCATATTTTAATTGAACTCCCTATTTACAGGATTAATTTTTTTTCTTTTTCATTTCTTCATTTAAATGGAATAGCAATTTATCCATTCATTCTTTCATTCAAATTGAATAGCATTTTATTGATTCATTCCTTCATTCATTTATTCATTTATAAATTATTCATTCATTCATTGTTCATTCATTTATTCATTCATTCATTCATTCATTCATACATTCATTCGTTTATTCACTCATTTATCCAATCATTCATACATTTATTCCTCCCTTCATTCTTTCATTCATACATTATCCATTCATTCATTCATCTATTCACTCAGTTTTTCATTCATTCATTCATTCCTTGTCCACTTTGTTATTATATCACTCATTTCATTTTGTTGTTTGCCTCATTCATGAATTGTTTTCAAAATGTTTACATTCCATAACGATTCATTCACCTATCATCCAATCACTCAGTGTTGTGAACACATTTTGGAACTATTGTAAATCTTACGATATTTTATTGTTTTGTATTTCAGACATCACTGTTAAACACTCTTCAATGCCTAATTACAATTGTTGAACAACCATTGAACAAGAGAGAGGTCCCAGCCACGAACTGAGTTGGTAAATATATCCTTCATTATTCTCTTTTACATGAGTTGGGCATCACATAGTAACTATAGACATCGTGATTTGTTTTGCATAGTGATTTGTTTTAAATACATTTTTGGCATACTACTGTTACCGAAAACCACTTATATATTATGTTCTGAAAAGTGAGTCTTTAAAAACTAAATAATAATAAAAGGAGTCTACTAGCCGTCGTGTTATATTTAGTGATAGATAACTTGGGATTATTTTGGCATCCTATTATTGTTATCACACTCTAGTATATTAGCGTCATTGTGAATAATTGTACACAAACTAACGACGAGTCACACACATTGGTGATACATTTTTCGTAGTAACATAGTTTAGAGTACACGCGATTGACACATTGTTATTGACTCAAGTCATAATAACTATGCATTGTATTGACACATTGCTTTATAAGATATAACGATAAAAGGCATCAAATTCAACATACATAATAAGTTGAAATAAGAGAGAGAGATTTCTAAAAATAGAACAGTTCATTCCAGTAAGTGTAAATAAATAAAACAGTCAGTAACAGTATCCTGTCAATATAATATATATAAAATATCGTAACTAATTTATTGCAACATGGAAGCATATAAAAGATAGTTATGTTGGTAACAACAAGATATGAAGTGAGTAGAAAAGTGCCAGAAGACAATAGAGAATAAAAATTTTTATTTTGTTACCAACATAAGTGCCTGCTCCACTCACTTTTCTGAATTAAAAATTCACCCCATACACCGGAGCATACTCAATGTCTCAATCGTTTCTATGTTATATGTTTGTGATGAGAATATTGGCTATTAAGCTTAACTGCTGGTCAAAATTACTTCGCGATGGTGGTGAACGAATCGGCGATCTCAAGAAGTGGGTGAGAGAGGGATCTAGAAATGACTTTGGGTTTGAAACGAATATTTTTGTGTTCGTGGATAGCTCACACGGTAGAGCCACGCTCTCACCTGCCAGGCGGAGTTGTCGTACCAATAAGGTCGCAGGTTCAAACCCCACCACCGCCGCGATTAAAATTTTTATTCTCTATTGTCTTCTGGCACTTTTCTACTCACTTCATATCTTGTCATATAAAAGATACTTAAGTCTCGCAAAGGACTTAGAAATACCCCAGGAAAGAATATTTTCATGGTGCGAAGAGAAAGTAAAAGAAGAAAAAGAACATGAACAAAGAATTCGTAGAGAAGAAAAAGAACATGAAAAAAGAATTCGTAGAGAAGAAAATGAAGAAAGAATTCGTAGAGAAGAAAATGAAGAAAGAATTCGTAGAGAAGAAAAAGAACATGAAGAAAGAATACGTAGAGAAGAACGAGAAGAAAGAGTCCAAGAAAGGGAACTAAAAAGACAAATAGCTTTAGCAGAAGAAGAAACCAAAAGGACCCAAATGATGCTGGAAATTGAAAAAACAAAAACCGGTCATGAAAGAAAACATAATAATAGTGATGAATTTTTCGTGAAACTTCCACGCATGCCAACATACGATGAACGCTCAGACTGTCTAGAATCCTTCTTACACCGATTCGAAATTCAGGCTAAAGGTTATCGTTGGCCAGAAAGCAAATGGGCCACAGCCTTGATTAACTGCTTATCTGGAGAACCGCTAAAAGTTTTCTATACCTTAACAACTGAAGATGCAGATGATTATGGTAAAATTAAAGACGCTCTACTAAAAAGATTTAGATTAACGGAAGATGGTTACCAGGAAAGGTTTCACACTGCAAAACCGGAAAGTGGAGAAGACTTTATCTGTGAACCGAATTACTCAATTTCTAAATCGGTGGCTTGAGTTGGCAAACGTAAAACAAGACGACTTTGCAGGCCTTTACTATCTCACGCTGAAGAATCGAATCTATCAAGCTTGCAACCCAGATTTAGTCGCATTCTTTAAAGAGAGAAAGCCAGAAAACTTGGACAAATTAAAAATCTACGCAGAAAACTTTAACAGCGCACATCCATTGACACCCCTTAGCAGAACATTGAAGGAACCATACTACGCTGCTGCTGCTCAGAGTCCAGGTACACCTAAAGTTCAGTACTCAAATAGAACGAGCCGATCAATCACTCGGAACACGCAAGTGAAACAGGATGACCATAGTAACAAACCATGGAACAAACAGTTCAAAAGAGACCATAGCCGACCCTATCAAAACAAAACAAGAAATAGCACTGACAATAATACTGAGTATAAGAAAACCAACAAACCTATAATTAAATGTCAATATTGTGGAATGAAAGGCCACACAGCAGACAAATGTTACAAAATCGTGGGATATCCAAAAGAAACTGCAAATGCATCACTCCAAACAAGTGTAAACAATCAGACACGAGTAATGTCAGGAGAAAATATAAATGTGTATTGCGTGAAAGGTATGTCACTTTTAACACAAACTCACAAATCAGGATCGCTATTTTTTTGTGAAGGCAAAGCTAATGGAACTGATTGCAAAATATTGAGAGACACAGGATGCAGTACAGTAGGAATAAAAGCATCTTTGATCAATGACGAAGACAAAACTGGAAAAACGGTACAATGCATCACATTCAGTGGCACAGTCGAAACCTTTGAAACAGCTAATGTGTACATAGAAACCCCATACTATACAGGAATAGTGGAATGCTGTATACTTCCCAACCCCGTCGCTGATGTTATTGTTGGCAATATAAAAGGTCTTAAAGACAACCCAACAGATGTAAAAGAATGGTCATTAACCCAAGAAACAGCTTGTCTAGCAGAAACAAGAAAGATGACTAAGACAACAGAGAAGCCAATGACTATTTCTCTTGAACCACAACAATTTGACAGGAACACGTTCATTGAAGAACAGAAAAAGGACCGACTTTAACACCATATTTCAATATCGCAAACAAAGGGACGAAATCAAAAGTTGAATACATCATTGAAAAAGATATTCTGTTCAGGTTACATAGGAAAAGAAACAAAATAGCTAAACAACTGGTCACGCCGAGTATTTACAGAAACAAAATCCTTGGAATAGCGCACGATTAAATAACTTCTGGACATCTTGGGAGCTCTTCCACATTGAAGAGAATATCCGAGAATTTCACATGGCCTGGAATTACTAAAGACGTCCGAGAATATGTGAAATCTTGTGACACATGCCAAAGAAGAGTCGCAAAAGGCAGAATACCGAGATTGCCATTAGAGACAACCCCAGTTATTGAAAAAGTTTTTCAAAAAGTTGCAATTGACATTATAGGCCCTTTAACAAAATCAGATAGAAACCATACACACATACTAACACTAGTCGATTACGCAACCAGGTGGCCAGAAGCGATAGCATTGAAATCAACTACATCGGATCACATAGCTGAAGCATTGATGACAATTTTTACTAGAATAGGCATACCAAATGAGATACTGTCGGACAATGGACCCCAATTTACATCACATATGATGCATGAAACCATGAAACTCATGGGAATCCAACACTCATTCACAACTCCCTACCACCCCCAAGCAAATGGTCTTTGTGAAAGATTTAATGGCACTCTAAAGAATATGTTAAGAAAAGTGTCAGCAGAAAAACCAGATGATTGGGACAGATACTTACCGGCAATCCTATTTGCATATAGAGAAATACCCCAAGAATCTACAGGCTACTCCCCATTTGAGTTGATGTATGGACGATCACCTCGCGGCCCGATCAATATAGTAGCCGACATTTGTAAAGGGAATGAGGAGGACAATAACGAAATTATGTTTGCTTACGAATATGTAAGAAACCTGAAAGACAGAATAGAGGACACTGTAAGCTAGCACAGGAATCCGTCACTAAAAAAGCAGAGAAATACAAGGAATACTCCGATAGAAAAAGCAAGTCAAGAAAATTTGAGATTGGTGACAAAGTACTAATACTCTTACCCGATGACTCGAGTAAACTTTTAGCTACATGGAAAGGACCATTCAATGTATTAGCAGTACGATCTGGTGTTAATTACGAGATTCAAATTAACAACACAACAAAGACATTCCATGCAAACATGCTAAAAAAATATTTCGATAGAGACAGATTATCACAACCAATATTTAACCATGTTGAAGCTGCAAATGTAGGATTAATCATCGAAACTCACAGCGATGATGTCGAACTACAACACACCCCACAACACGGTAACTCTAAAAATAGTACAATTAATGACATCACAATCAATCCTCAACTAAACGAATGTCAGAAACGAGAAATCAGGTCATTATTAGAAAAGTACCAGTCAGTCTTTACAGACGCACCCGGACATACAACATTAGTGGAACACGACATAAAGTTAACCGTATCTGCCCCTATCAACGTGAAAAACTATCCTATTCCATTTCACGCACGAGAACAAGTTGAAAAGGAAGTTAAGGATATGCTAGATACAGGAATAGTTAGATATTCTTCAAGCCCATACTCATCACCAATAGTAGTAGTGAAAAAGAAAGACGGATCGATAAGGCTATGTATCGACTTTCGCAAATTAAATGAAGCAACAGTGTTTGATGCAGAACCAATACCAAATCAAGAGAATTTATTTGCTGCCTTATCTCAAGCAAAATACATGACAAAATGTGATCTTTCTAGAGGATACTGGCAGATTCCACTGAAAGAATCATGTAAGAAATACACAGCATTTCAATCACCATTAGGATTGTTAGAATTTAACTATATGCCATTTGGATTATCGACAGCCGCATCGACATTCCAAAGAATGATGCGTATGTTATTAAAAGACATCCCGTCTACACTCTCATACTTCGACGACGCATGTATTTTCTCAAACTCATGGACTGATCACATGACAACCTTAGAATTAGTGCTTGAAGCATTAAAACGTAATTCTTTAACATCAAAACCGTCAAAAACAAGCATTGCATTTTACAAAATTGATTTTCTCGGTCATACCGTTGGTCATGGGACACAGACACCCGAGACAGAAAAACAAACAAAAATCGCACAATTGCAACCACCTAAGACAAAAAAAGAAGTACGCAAAGTACTTGGGCTCCTAAATTTTTACAGGAAATACATTTACAACGTCGCGCACATCGCGACACCGCTAACAAATCTGACAAAGAATGGGTCACCGAACAAAATTGTTTTTGGACAGAAGCGTGTCAGAATAGCTTTAACCAATTAAAGGCATTACTCTGTTCAGAACCAATTCTTAAATTACCCGACATGTCAAAAGAATTTGTTGTAAGAACTGACGCGTCTGATAAGGGCATCGCAGGTGTACTATTACAGGAGCATGAGGGAACTCTAATGCCTTGCTTATATGCAAGCAGAAAATTATTGGACAGAGAATCACGATACTCTGTAATAGAGCGTGAAGGACTGGCCATCGTCTTTGCTTTAAAGACATTCAGCAGATATCTACTGCTAAAAGAGTTTGTGGTCGAAACGGACCATAAACCACTTACGTACATAAGAAATAACAAAATGAATAATAGTAGAGTACTAAGGTGGAGTCTATTTTTGCAAAATTACACTTTCAGTATCTCTCACATACCAGGCTGTGAAAATATTCACGCCGACCTACTTTCTCGATTAGTGTAAACACGTGAGAAGGGTATAACTTAACCTCCCATGCATACTGTTAGTTACCTCGCAAACTATGCCAAATCAGAACGCACAAATTCGATAATTTTATTTGTAAACATGATGACCCAACTTAATGTAACATTGAGTATTGTTTGGATATATATACCATACCCATTCATGATTTGGGAAATCTTCTCTTTATCTATTATTGTTATGAATTTTCACTCATTTATGATTAATAATTGAAATATCAATATTTCATTTACATTTTCATTCATTTCATTTAGTAAATTACCTTCATATCATCGACTTAAATCATGCTTCATTGCCATCACTATTGTTTATCACAATGATTTGTAATCACATTGCCATCATGTTGTTCATCACAATGATTTGTAATCACAATCTTTCATTGTTATTGTCACCCATTCATATACCTACGTTAGTATAAACATTTCCATGTCTAGTTAATAAATAATTTAATTGTAGCACAAATCATAACAATGGATTAATGCTAGAGTATCATGATAGTAAATTTACTTCCGTTTGTAAAATCTATCTTTCCCATAATGGTTAAAGAGTATATTTTAAACGTGGGTGGGGGGTGTCACAGTAAAGGTTGTTCACAATTATCTTATTAAATTTTATTTTATTAAGAACTGAATTCATCTCACTCCAGTTATATTTCGGTAGGCTTAGATAAACTTTACCTTCTAATATTAGATCATCTTTCCTTTTATAGCCTTCCCTCGAATTAATTTCTAATTAGTGAATACTTTTCGTTCTACATTTTGTCACGTAGCCATTTATTATAAAAGCTGATAGGTCTAACATTTGACACTCACTTCTCTCCACAATCTATGCCGGACGGCCAGTCGCTCTATTCCTTATATATACTGGAAGATTTTTATCTTTTGGGACTTTGTAGATATTATATCTACACCATTAAGACGCCGGAGCTTTTAACTTTGATTGTATAATCTTCAAGGATCAAACCCGAGCCCGCTGTCAAAGAATAATACAATAACCCCTTACCAATTGCCTGGAAGTGGAATTTTACGAGCCCGAGCCTGTTATCAGACGAATATATCATCCAAGCCTGTCAACTGCCTGGAAACGTAAACTTACGAACCTGACACATTATCATAAGT
Organism: Berghia stephanieae; assembly: GCF_034508935.2. Classification (NCBI taxonomy): domain Eukaryota; kingdom Metazoa; phylum Mollusca; class Gastropoda; order Nudibranchia; family Aeolidiidae; genus Berghia; species Berghia stephanieae. Next base: position 92,592,121 of record NC_088362.1, on the reverse strand, counting down.
TACGTAATATATTCATATCTCTATTTGTAACTGCCACGATCACTATTTATCTCTTTTAATTAAATTTCATCATTATTTTTATTTCATTGTAAACAAATCGTTAATTGTTTTTCATTTATAGTAACTAGTAAATTCTGGGGCCTCATTCTACATATATCTTTATGCATAGTCGAGTAGCTCTTTACTCACTTGAGACCATGACAATAATATCTAAACTTTATTCATGCCAAATTTCAGGGCTCTATATCTATGCGCAGACACTTTTTAACTCTGCGCCGAAATGCCATGTTTACATTATCTTCTCATCATGGCTGCCCAACGATATCATATTCATATCGATATTTTAAATTTAGTTATGTACTATTTTAAATGTAGTCCATATTAGTTTCAGTACTATTATTTACTATGTTTTTATTTTGAATACATACTTTCCAACTTTATTTATGGGCATTTTATAGTTTTTGTTTTAAAAGTTCGTATATTTCTTCTCTTTGTGAAATCCGATATTAATAATATCAATATTTTAAAAATACCAATTGCATTAATTTTATTTTATTTTGCCATCAAGTCATCAAGTGTCATTCCCATATGCTTAGATATATTTGTTATCATTTGTAACCATATTCTAAAGGCCTTAGCCTTAATAATTACTATGGTAAGAAGTTCTATTAGTTATAAATTATGACACCCCCACACATTGAGAGAGAAAGGGGGGGGGGAGTGGGGAGAATAACATTATATTAATTGTCAGTTCAAATGATGTAATAGCAATAAACCCAAAGTGGTTCAGCATAATTTATTTAAGTATTAAAAGCCAGAACTTTCCTTCTAATTAAAATAGGGAATCTGTTTCAATGTATTTGAACTTTTTCCATCTACCATTTTATTTATATGCAATTAAAAATTAAATTGCCAGAGGTAAAAATAAACTCATTATGTCATTACGCAACATGTTTATATCTTTTCATTTAAATACTCTCAAACCCTTTTTTATTCTCTATGTATTAAATCAAAGAGGGGAATTATTTGCAGTTGTTTCAGTGAGATATTGGGGATAAATCCAGAAGTGATATAGCAAATTGTTTCTCACGTCTAGCCGAGTTTTTAATTATGTAACATTTGCGTCATATTATGTAATAATGTGTTAATTTGATATGTTTATCTTCCTCTTTATTGATGTAAATGCATTGTCCTCGATAAGACGAACATTTTGGTATACAATATGTGATAAGAACTCCGTATTGACTTTTTAAACCATTTTTTATTAACATCACGCGATTTCGGTCACAACTTTGCAATGGTAATTTTGGGGTAAAAATCGGTCTGAAATTTCAGACTTTGAACTGCCGTAACTACATTTCTAATCAAGATAGAAACAAAATTCAAACTGTTTTGTAATCTGTGTTGCCAACTCTTTCATATGACATTGGTTTCAAGCGTGTGAGTGTGAGCTACATTTTCATTTAAAATTAGGGAGTTTAATAGAAATTCTAAATGTACCCCACACACTTGAAACCAATGTCATATGAAATAGCTGGCAACACAGATTACAAAACAGTTTGAATTTTGTTTCTATCTTGATTAGAAATGTAGTTACGGCAGTTCAAAGTCTGACATTTCAGACCGTTTTTACTCCAAAATTACCATTGCAAAGTTGTGACCGAAATCGCGTGATGTTAAATAAAAAATGGTTAAAAACAGTCAATATGGAGTTCTTATCATATATTGTATACCAAAATGTTCGTCTTATCGAGGACAATGCATTTACATTAATAAAGAGGAAGATAAACAGTTCAAATTAACACATTATCACATAATATGACGCAAATGTTACATAATCAAAAACTCGGCTAGACGTAATAAATAATTTGCTCTATCACTTTTGGATTTATCCCCAATATCTCACTGAAACAATTGCAAATAATTACCCTCTTTTAATTAATACATAGAGAATAAAAAAGGGTTTGAGAGTATTTAAATGAAGAGATATAAACATGTTGTGTAATGACATAATGAGTTTATTTTTACCTCTGGAAATTTAATTGCATATAAATAAAATGGTAGATTGAAAAAGTTCAAATAAATTGAAACAGATTCCCTATTATAATTAGAAGGAAAGTTCTGGCTTTTAATACTTTAAAAAATTATGCTGAACCACTTTGGGTTTATTGCTATTACATCATTTGAACTGACAATTAATATAATTTTATCCCCCCCCCCCCCCCCTTTCTCTCTCAATGTATGGGGGTGTCAAAACTAATAGAACTTCTTACCATAATAATTCTAAGGCCTTTAGAATATGGATACAAATGATAACAAACATATCTAAACATATGGGAAAGAAACTTGATGACTTGATGGCCAAGTAAAATAATATAAAATTAAAGCAATTGGTATTTTTAAAATATCGATATTATTAATATCGGATTTCACAAAGAGAAGAAATATACGAACTTTTAAAACAAAAACTATAAAATGCCTATAAATAAAGTTGGGAAGTATGTATTTCAAAATAAAAACATAGTAAATAATAGTACTGAAAATATCATGGACTAAATTTAACATAATACATAACTAAATTCAAAATATCGATATGAATATCGATATCGCCCGGCAGCCATGATGAGAAGATAATGTAAACAAGGCATTTCGGCGCAGAGTTAAAAGGTGTCTGCGCATCGATATAGAGCCCTGAAATTTGGCATGAATAAAGTTTAGATGTCATTCTAAAAACAAGCGTTTAAAATTTAAAAACACACGCGGTAAATAAAAAAATAAATGCATTTGAAAATTGCCAAATTTTAACTTCATATAACTTCTGGAATTATTAATGGATTTTTCCTTAATTGGCACCATTTAAAAGGAAATTGAAAGACGAAAATAACGATACCAAAATATCTGCGATATTCCTCTTTATAACGAAGTTATGCATTTTTAATTGAACCCCCCAAAACACGAACGGCAATTTCCAGTCACAACTTTCCTATGGGCGAGTTGGGTCAAAATTTGACTGCCACTGCTGCTGCTCACTAAACTGCCTATTAAAATTAGAATTTCTATAAACTCCCCAATTGAGCCTGTTGGTTAATACAGGGGTGAGAATAGCGAGAAGGCGCCACTACCTCTTTCTCACCCAGGATGAGAATAACCACTCCCTTTGCGAATAGCCTGGAAGCTGTTGACAAACGTTTGTGAATAGTCCTGTGGCCTATTCGTAACCGTTTGCGAATAGGCGTCGCCTTGCATTATCTAAAAAAACCAAGACTGACCACAAGTCGCACGCCCACCAAGTTCATTAAATCAAATTAAATTACTTTCTATACCTTCATTTAATCAGACGGCCACCCTTTCAGAATATTGGCAACGCGTCCTCCGATCAAACGACGTATGATCATAAGTCCTATCTTTAAGTATAAGGCTGAAATTTTACAGAGAAAGAAAGTGTGTTGTTATTGTCGGCATCGGTATGTTGTGAAGTGATAACGAATCAATCCTTAAATAGAAAAGAGTTACAAAGTTTATCGATAGCCTTATGTCGTTGCTCAGGTGGTTGTTAAAATCGATACAATTATTAGCTCTTGTGACACTTTTTCAACGTTAATAATTGTAAAATAGGACCGTTTTTAATATGTGAGAGGAACTATTTGCAACGAAAAAGAATAAAAGATGAAAACCTGAAGTATCAATTTTTCACCTTAACAACTCCACTAGCTCATCATCTCATTCGTCTGAAGTGATTCATTCATCCTTTTTTGTTGATAAATGTTAAACCCGAAACGTCCATATTATATGTTTCCGTTATTAAATTGAAGCTTACATTCAATTTCACATTGTTATTTATCACATTTTCGCTGAAATATTGACGGGCATATAAATTTGATAAGTAAACTATACGGAGCATATTTATAGACATTCTATAAATAAACATCACGAGACTTTTTACGTCAGAGAAACAGGGAGGTAGAACTCTTGAGAGTCAAGCGCAAGTTGAGTCTGGCGAAATCGATCGATCGATGGAACTCTTTGAGTAATGATAGTGGACAGGCCGCATAGAATTATCGTTACGGAAATGGAATGTGCTTCCACCATTTTCAATGGATGCGAGACGGTGTTTTTTCAGTGCTAGGATAATGGCTAGTGAGGAACTTCAGGCGATTTCAGTGACTGATGTTTATGATCAGGCCGCTGGAATTGCCCATGAATTTGATAAGCTTATTCATGCTTATGGGAACGATTGTGTTACAGAACTTATGCCTAAGGTTATCAGGAGTCTGGAACAGCTTGAAAACTTAACATCACGTTATGAGAAAGATGTTGAGGAGATTAATCAGCTTCGATTTAAAGTTGAAAAGTTGGAAAACGAAAAATCAGAAAAAGCACAGGAAAGAGCCAAGTTTGAGCAAGTATGTGTATGGAACAAAATACAACAGATTTATATTTAAATGGGGATTTCCAGAAATCGGGGATGTAAATTTTCCCTTTATTTATGGTCGATTTTCTTTGTTCTCAACTTACTTGCCCGCAATTTCTTTACCATTAGAATTAGTGTTAGCCCCTGACAGAATCGCGTAGGCGTTGTATTGATTGTTGACAATAGGACTTGATTTCATTGCAGTTGAATTTGAAAAACAGAAGGAAATTTCAGCTCAACATCAAATTATTGAACTTGAATGGCAGTATTTATCACACCTGCCTTATCAATCAATTTGAAATAGTAAAAATGATGGATATTACACCATCCTTCGCCTTCAGACTTAAGCCACGAACTCAAGGAGCTGGGGTTTTTAGTTAGTTTCCTTTAGTTTTAATATCCTGGTTTCATTAAAGGCAAGGTTTAATGCAGTTAATAGCAATTGCTTGTTACCTTTGGATTGGAAGCCATTGCAGAGTCCTTTAGGCCAGGATATGTTCTTTTGACATTTTTTACTAAAAGAATTTTGCTATTGAATTTTTGATTGATAATAACTATTATTGTATTTACCAGGAGTTGGAAATAATAGAAGAAAATTGGCAGTCAGAAGTCAAGGAATTGTTAAGTGTTGTCAGTCGACTACAAGATGAAAACAAACGTCTCAAAGAGGATATCCGAAGCGAACAAAGTGCAGCTGTGGCTGAAATCAAAGCGCAACAGCAAGGTATAATTTCTGATTTATAAAATATGTGATAAAAAATTATATGCATTTGTTAGTAATTTGTTTTTTTAAACATTGGCACTTAGCAGTATAATAATCCCTTAGCGTTTCAAACGTCACATTGATATAAAAAATATCAATCACTGCAAATTTTATACATTTTATTAAAAGTCCTGCATAATAATCTCTAGCATTTCCTGTATGATGTAATCTGTGGCTGAAAACATGGTCGCTTAAAAATAGCGATATGCAAATTATCAGCGCATTTTTCTATTAAAATTTATCGCAAGTCAATACACCAATATGCATTTCAATGTCACAATCACTGACTTACCGTATTGAATTTGTTTTCTTACTTTTTAGAAACAGAAGAGCAGGAAATCAAAGTACTAACAAAATTGAAAGAAACAGTCGACAAGCAACGACAAGAGATTCGTCAACTCAAACGTGAACACAATCAGAAAGCAGTGGATTGTGAAGCAGTAAGTTCACTTTAAATTATTTGTCCACATGTCATTAAGTCTTTTTATGTCACTTTCTGTAAGTCTGATCAGCCATATATGTCAAGTTCCAGGCTCAAAATCAGATTTATGCCAAATGAATACATGTTGACATTCTTTTTTTAAAATGGAAATTCAAGGTGCATAAAAGTCATAGAGGCAAATGTGTCTGCACAGAGATTTTTGTGCTTTGATTTAGTAATAGTTGCATCATTTTGCTGTTTTGAAATTTTACAATGTTACTGAAGTCAAAGATAGATTGTTTTTTATGTATTTTTATTGATTTATTTTTTTCTTTAAACTTTTCACAGCTTTCAGCTCAGTTGGAGCGTATCGCCAAAGTGAATGCTGATTTACGACGGAAAAATAATACGCAGAAAAAGCAAGCAAAAACTCTCCTAGAAGAGAAAGCAGAATTAGAGTTAATGTTGCACACAAAGGATGAGCAAGTGGAGAGGATACGAGACAAAATCACAGAGCAGGAGAAGTATGATGAACAGAGGGCAGCTGTCAAGGAAGTTATAAGGGCCAGTAGGAGTATATCAGAGGAAGAAAACCGTAATGTTGAAGTAGAAACGGTTAGTTTATGTTTGTTTACTTCTTAAATGTATTGATTAAAAAGTTCATTATCTTTATTACTATATGCACTGCGTGGCATTTTCCCCTCTGAGCAGTATTTTAGTGCTAGGTCAACTCGACCCCATTAGTGGGGTCAGCCCATGGGTGTAACAGGTAGTGGTCAGGGGAAATCTGTGATGCCACTGATGGTAATTAATTGCTGCAATATTTCATGGTATTGCTCAGTTGCTAACATGAATATGAAAATTGTTCCCTCACCACAAGCAAAGCAAGGGTTTCTTTCATCATATGCCATGGTTGATAATGTATCCTCTTAAGGCTGCTTATAAGAGAGGTGTCAATTTAGTGGTTTTTGAGCTATCAATGAGATTAATTTGTTGTAATTTGCATATTAATAATTTAATTCCCAGCGGCAGAAAATATTTGAAACAAGCATCATTGTAAAGTAAAAAGGATGATCCAAGTTTTGTTGTCCGGGCAGTAAAATCTTAAAAGATTTTTTTTAATTGTAAAATTCTTATTTGGCATGACTTGGTGAGATCTTCATTTTCTCTCCCACAGAATTATGTCGAAATATCAGTTTAGGAATAAAATATAAACCATTAGATGAAAATAATATTAATCTTATTTTTTAAAGCATTTAACTGATTTAAATATTATGTAGTTTTGGGCACATTTGAAAGCCAACTTTTCAATGGCTTGATGACTTTGACACCAACATTGAAATGATACAGAACTAATAATTGTAAAGAGTTTTGTTGTATATGATCTTTATTATAGGACTTTGCCATTTTAGAAGTGAGCAGGTCTCAAAAGAGGATAAAACTCATCATATGTATTCATAGAATATTAACCTTTTAACAAGAATGCTGGCTTATTTTGATTAATGATTTCCATTATTCATCTGGTTGTACAGTGCAAGCCACTTAATCAGAATAGCCCATTATGCAGAAATCGTTCCATTTAACCAATTCACCTGGAAACACCTTATCATAATCTCTGCAGTGGCTATAAATCTGTTTACACTAATACAGAGTATACTTCTATTTGTTTGAAATTTTATTCTCTATTCTTCCCTGCCTTTTTCACATTATATGTGTGAAGTCATGGTGGTAGATGAAAAGGAATGTTTTACCCTATCTTAAACTTGAAAAAAAAAAAAAACCTGAAAAGACTTGAGCTTCTATATTGCCCAATATCCACTAAACATGCCCAAAGTGTTTTACAATGGGTCCCTAACCAACAGTAGCACCTAACATGTAGGATGAAACATGACGTCTGTCGTAATTTCACATTGTCACTACACCCATATCTCAAAAAGAGGACAAATGAATCGATGACGCTTGAATTCTGTTCCACAATAATCCACAGCATACTATACTACGCAGTATGCCTTGCTTCGTCAAAATCATTGCATCATTACCTGTGCTCTCATTTACCATTTTTGTTCACCAAGACTCGCAAATGCTAAAGTGTAACCTATTACTATTACCAAATTAAAGGGAATGGGTAGTTTTAGGCTCAATGCTATTGTTAAATAGCCGACTTTTAAATTAAAATTTATTTGTGCTCATTTGAATAGGCGGGAAGTCTCCATTCTTGTTCCTTTCAATGGGAATAGTATTTGGAAAGAAAATAAATTTCTGAAAGCATTTTCTTAGGCTCTGAAATCGTTCCAATTAACGGGCTCGGGTTCTGATTAACCAATAGTAATTGTATAGAAATGATTCTGCCCCATACAGGTTGTTCCAATTCAGCAGCGTTCCAAATACCGGCTTTGACCGTTTTTACAGACAGAGTAAAAACAAAGGTAGAAATCGGGCTTCAGAAATTTAGATTCCATTGCTGTTCTTTCTCTTTTGATGAAAACATTATCATTAAGTTCTACTGCAGAGTTACAAAATATTGAATTCATATATAGGGTTAATATTTTGACTGTTAGCATTGATATCGAGGACTAAGCTTTCTTTTTCTCTCTCTTTCTATAAATTTTCAGCAAAGTCCAGAGGCAGATGGTGAACCAATTCACAAGCAGTTAGCTAGAGCTTCTCTCGCTGAACAAGGGGAGAGGGAGGATGAAGGAGGGGATGGTGATCAAGCGAATACCTGTCCAGAAAGTCCAGGTTTTGACTTGGAAGGAAAACTCATCATTGATCTCAAAGATCCTAACAGACCTAGGTTCACATTAGAAGAATTAAGACAGGTATATAAACTTTGTCTTTCAGAAAATTATTTTTACATGCATACAAGTAAAGCTTTGAGAAAGCAGTTTTTAGATTGGAAATATTGTTGGTCGATCAATGTCAGATGTGATCCACTGCCATAAAGTGATATTATTTAGGGGTTAGTCTGATGCTCAAAACTAGTTTAAAGTTTTAACAATTGGAAATATGAAATTTAAGATTTTCCTATACTGAATGAAACTATATTCTGCTTAAAAGCAAGGAGACTTTACCCAATTTCCATATTTTTGACTATGAATTTAATTTTCAGCATCAAAATCACAACATAAGAATTGGAGGCGATTGTTTACAAATAAGCATTCAGAATTAGCAAGTTTGATTCTCAAGGTAGTAAGTCAGAAAATTTGTGATCCATCATCTCAAAACAATATTATATATCGAGTTAACTTAGAAGTTTAAAATCAAATCTCTTGTGGAATGTGAGAGGCTTAGTTAAGTTGACATGTTTTATTGAGTGCAACAGATAATATAGTTTCTGAAAGTGACAAAAACTAAATTCTCACATGTTTTTACTTTTTTTAATTTTAAAATCTTTTTAATTTCAGTCATTTGTTCACCTCAACATAACTCCGCTTTCAGGTAGTGGGTCACAGTTTAATTTTTTTTTAATGTTACTGTGTTGCTGGACTACATCTGTTGGCAGCTTCAACTACTGATCATATTTTTGATGCTTTATTTTTACATATCATGGTTAATAGCAATGCATATTGAAACTTTATAGCAGATTGTTGTTAACTTTCTTAATTACTTTTTATGTGTTTTCTTACTAATTTTCAATCTTTTTTTTTTTTTTTTTTTTTTTTTAATTTTTAGGTGCTTTTGGAAAGAAACGAGTTGAAAACAAAACTAATTGAAGTGGAAGAGGAGTTAGCATTTTACAAACCAAGGTTAGCATTTTGTTTTTTAGTTTTTTAATAAATGATTGCAATATGAAATTATTGGGTCTTAAATGACAAATCCTGTCTTGAAAATTTGGGTGAGGCATTGGGACATCAGAAATAAAATAGATTTGTGAAAAGTGAACCTTTGTAAAGAAAAATAAAAAAAAAAATTTTAAATAAATAAATGAGCTTTACAAGAGGTCCCTAGCCAACAGCAATACTTAACATGTAGGATGAGACATGACGCGGCAACATACAATTTTTTCGACTGAGATAATTCTGTTAATAGCCAGGTACTCATTTTAGACTTGAGTACAGTGAGAGAATGTGAGTAAAAAACCTTTTCCAAGGACTCAACTATGCACCGCTCAGCAGGACTCGAACCCAAGACCTTCCAATCCAAAGGTGAGTGTCATGCCGCTAGACCACATAGCCGCACACCTTTGTATATGTCCCTTATCAAATAAAGGGTTTAGGGCTATTTGTCTTGAATTTTGAATTTTCTCTTCTTAACTTATGGAGGATTATATGGCTCGATTTTTGATTGGTTGGCAATTTCCTTTTTGTGGTATGAAAGGGAATTTAATCATAATCTTTAATTTTGTGGCATTTGACTGGATGTTCTGAGTTCAAGTTTTGTTTTTTGTGTTTTGTTCAGTGTAATAATGTTTTTGTGCATTAAAAAGGTTAAAAGCAAAACAACTTTGATAATTAATGGAGTCGTTAGTCAAAATATAATATTAAATATGAAAGCTTTAAATACTTTACATAACATTGATCAGTTTAATTGTTATACTTTTGTTTCATTAAATATAAAAAGCAATTATACAGCTCTACCCTTCAAATACGTGTAGAAAATTTTGATATGAAAAAAAAAATAAAAAAAGAATGGGTGTCAGTGTCAGAATGCAATGAAGTGAATTTGATAAATTGTTCTCTATAGTTGTCTAGCCAAGCATGACATTCAATGCACACTTGCAAAGGCCAAATTAGAATAATTAGAATCATAAATTGTAATGTCGTTCAAAGGTTGCATTTGAAAAGCCTATATCAGAATATAGAAACTGACAAGAATTATTGGTGACACGATGTCAGGTGCTCAAAATTTTGGAAGTTCCTTTTCGATTCTGCCTCCTCCCCCCCCCCCTCTCTCTCTATCTCTCTCTCTCTCTCTCTCTCTCTCTCTCTCTCTCTCTCTCTCTCTCTCTCTCTCTCTCTCTCTCTCTCTAATATTAGTCAAAGTGACTTTTTTTTATTTATTAATTTTTTACAAATTTGTAATTCATTTATCCTGACAAAAACCAAAAAAAAAAAAAAAAAATTTTAAAAGATCTTGTTCTTCAATACTTATATAAAATCAAGTCATATGATTGAGTATAGTTTATGGCATTATATATAGTTGATTTGAAGCATACTTCATCCCAATCTTGACAAATATAACATCACTTATTATATTTGATAAACCCATATTTAACTTCAAATCATCTTTTTACATTTCCTCTATCCCACAATTTCAAACTACTATGATTTTATTCTCGTGAATAATTTGTGCTACGTTGATTCCAGTTTAGTTTGATTTCTCATGTGTTGTAGTTCGTTTATTATTTTTGCTTCAGTTTATCTTTATTCCATATGACATATATTTTGCAAGTTATTATCTATATATCTTTTTATGTAAAGATTTTACTTTTTAAAACTTAGTTTCTTTGTGAGAAATGTAAAAAATAATTTTTAACACAACTCAATAGAAATGATAGACACGTGACCATGTTTTTGATAACAGTCACAAATCTCTTTGCCTAAAATTGTGTCTTTGGATTAAATACTTGATACAATTAACTGTCTAACTTGGGTGTAGATGAGCGCCTGGCGATATGTAGTGACAGATAATTTAAGAGTGCTGGTACACTAAAGATCTCTAACATGCGACTTATTATGTATGGAATAGAAGCTTGGTTCCCTTTGACCAACTGAAGGGAATAAAAATAAAGGAAACAGTATTAAGCATATTGGGCATGTTAAATAATACAAAGATTATTCCTGGACATTCTCAAGCTGAAGAGAACAGAAACAAGTGAGAGATCAGCATTTTAATGATCTAATAATATCAAAAGCTCTATTTAACTACTAAAAATATTTGTAAGGTCCTGAGCAGTTATTTGACAGTGCTTGCATTGAATATTATGAACTAATTAAATTTTGATTGTCAGCAAGCCTTGAATATGTATAAGCTTAAGGTTTGACAAGATTCAGGATCAAGTCTTGTCAGTAGATAATATTGTGTTGCTTCTAGGACTTTATTCCAGGTTAATGCTTTGTTACAGGGTATTTGGTTTAATTGGTTTAGTTATGGGTGCTTTTGTAACATTGAATAGTGCAATTCATTACAATTTATTATGATTGATGAAGTGAAAGATCTAAAACTTGATGTGGATTACAATTTAGGGGAGTGGTTAGTCATGGTTAATTAGATTCGCTTTTAAGATTGATAACTTATTTCTATGCAGAATGCCTGGTATTTAAGCTGTATTATAGAAGAGTCATTTAAATATGTATTATAAGTATATCCGTTAGTCTTTTTTCTTTTCTTTTTTTTTTCCCCCGATAATTGTATCCTCTTTCTAACATTGATCATTTTGTCAAACTAATGGGTTTCGGTTTCTGCTGCTGTCGCTGTTACTGCATGCTGTTTAATTGATGGCAGTTTTGTTGTTTTTTTAATCTGTTATTATTATTATTATTATTATTATTATTATTATTATTATTATTATTATTATTATTATTATTATTATTATTATCATCATCATCATAACCATGCGGGTGGTTGGATGGGAGCATCACCCTTGAATCGTATACCTATGATGTTCGCATGGGTGTACGATCCGATAGTGATGTCGTTTCTTCTTCTCTTTACTAGCCTATCCTGCTTCTTTGGTTTGTGATTGTATTTTTGACAGGGGATATTTTTTTTCCTGTAAATCCTCTGCCTGTTTGTTCTTGGTTATTTATAATTTAGCTTATGATATCTTTAGGTTATGATTTTGATTGACATTTGTACTATTTTTGTTGGATTGCTTGTTTTTTTGTTTCAGCGGTCTCTCATATAACCTCAATTGTGTTGGAAGAGACCTAAAGCAACAAACAAAAAAAAACATCATAACCATATGCAGATCTTTTGCTCTCAAATATTGGACAGTTCACAATACAAAGGGCTGAATCTCTCAACTAGGATTAGATAATTGATGAAAACAGGTGGAATTTTAAAAAATAAACCTTTTTGACTACTACTTCTGTAGATATTCATGAGATAGAGGAGAAATCATCATTTAAAACTCTGCATACAGTGCAATGCGAAGACTTAAATTTTATTTGTGATCTTGGAAGTATGTTCATCTCTAGTCTCATTAGGAAGAGTGCTTCCCAAAGATAGATTGTATTAGCATTGACAAATTATGGTAAATAGAGAAATGGAAAATGCTAAGGCAATGGTAAATGAGATTTAATAATAAACCAGCCCATGTCGCCCATAACAGGATCATCAAAACATAGCATTTTGTATAGCACATAACCAGGATTGTATTATCATGCCCTCAGCATCAAGCAATATTTATTTCTCTTGGTGGGAAACATGTATTTTAGTTAACTTACAGGTTGACACAGGTAATGCAAATGTTTTTAGTTAAAAGACAAGTTTGGGATCTCTGAATTTTACATCTACGGAAATGGGAAAATTTCAAACATCAGGAGATCATTATTTTTTGTTGCCAATCCAGGGGCTAGTACTTTAACCCTCTCCTTACCAGCCATTTTTAGAATTTTCCCCAAAACTTCACACCCACCCAGCACAAAAACAGACATATCTTACTCAAACAGAAAAGCAACACGCACATTTTATACATAATATTGTTCGACAATATGGGCTATATTACAGAATGTCAAGTTTTTGTAGCTATAGCAAAAAAAAATGAAATCTGGCTGAGAAAAGTGACGGTTGCATCGTAACAAATGTAACGATTTTCTAATAGGTGGTAAGGAGAGTGTTACGGTCCAATGTTGTGTGGTTAACCGGCAGCTGAACTGTGCAGTGTGATGTCTATATCAGGACACTGAAGAGGAAATATGTCACAGGTCTTGAAATTTTCTGCAGTTGAAAAGTCTTTTTTGATTGAAATTCTCCATAATACCTGTATATAAATGTAAGACTAGGACTAGGACCCTTTTTAAGTTGATTGATGAGTGACCTTGATAAACTGTTTCCAATTCAGTTCAGTGTAGCTAAATTATTTTCAAAATTACACAATGCACACTTTCATAACGTACATGCTCACATTTGCTCAGATACACGCAAACACGTACATCACTGCGCTTTCTCGTTTGAAACATACTTATTTTCATAATTTTTAATTTTTTTTCGTCGTTTTTATTACTATTTGATTTCGCCTTTTTTTTCCAACCAAATCTTCTTGATGGCCTATAGAGATGACCCAAATACCAGTCAGAACGCCGCGGAAGACCTTGAAGAAGAGTAAGTGTCACAAGTAGAACAATAGACATAAATTTTGTCAGGTGTGTTGTGCTGTAGAATGTTCAGTTACAGACGGTGTGTTAAGATACTCATCGGTTGATATAATTAAGGTTTCGGGCTGGTGGAGTGGGTGATGGTAAGGGTTTGTTATAGTTTTTGGGGGTGGGGGTTTTTTTTGTTTTGTTTTTGTTAATTGGTTGCTGGGTTTGGGGTTGTTTTTTTGTTTGTTTTTTTCATTTTTTAAAGTTTTATTTTATAAAAAATCACCATATTTTATTACATTACTCAAATTTAAAAGAGGGGGTCCCAATGGCTCAGTTGAAAGAGCATTCACTTCACAGGCAAAGGACCGTGATCGATCCTAAATGAAGAGAATTTTTACCTCCCTGTCCACCCAGCAGTGGTTGGGTAACAGGGTCTGTTAGATCTGGCTTTACGATAGACTAGCTTCCTATCTAAAGGTTAGAATGCGGTTACTATAGTCTGTTTGACGCTATGGAAACAGGGATAAACTATGGCTCTAAAGGACTCCTTTTTTTTTTTCTTTTCATTAAAAAAAGTTTTTATGTCCTAAGTGTGTATCGTGTTTGGATCAATTGGAAATATTTCAGAGATTTCTAGCTTCAACTTTAAGCCCAATTTCACCATATGCAACACTTGTTTGTTTTTCTTTAGGGACAAGTAGAGTCTCTTTTTTTTATAGTTTTTAAGTATTATTCAGAAGGGGTGTTTTTAATGGAATGTTGTTTTGTTTTTGTTTTGTTTTTTGGTATCAAATTAGGGTTTGTTTTTGGGTATTGTTTTGTTTTTGTTTGTCTTTTTGTTTTTTCGTGTGATTTTTTTTTTTTTGGTCTCTTTTACCTGTGTTACACTCTGTTCAAGAGTGGTTTTTAAAGTCTTAGTTGTAAAAAAAGTACTTTCAATGACGTTATATAATTAAGAATGCCTTTGATTGATCCTAAAATATTGTGAGTGGAAAAGTCTTCCAGCTTTTAAAGAAATGTCAATGTTTGATTATGCTCCAGAAAGGGGATTAACTCTGGCTCTGTGACCTAAAGACACACTCTTTTTTCAATCTCTTAATATCTTATCCTCATATACATTTCTTTTAATTTTCATTATTCTTCCATATTTTATATATTATAGTTTTGGCCTTATATCATTTCCTTTTTTTATTTTATTTTTTTATTTTTTTTGTCGTTAATATTAGTGAAATGTATTTATATATCCTATTTATATTTATTTTTTTTTTGGAAGATGATATTAGCTTGATAGTATTATTTACCATTTTCTTCTTTTTATTAATGTGATAATGGTTCCAAAAAAATTCTTTGCATGGCTTCTTAGTTTCTTTGCATGAGTATGTTTGCTTGTGATTTTTTTCTCTTATGGATTATTATTCTTGCAAATTTTTGTTTTGATAAATTATTTTTCAAGTTTTAATTGTTTAATTTTTGCTTCATTTGCCTAAACTGGTGGCTGTACTGAAAATAAGAATTTGTTTTACTTCAATTCACTTTACACTGTAGAGGAATTTAAAAAGACCTGTAACCATTTAAAGGTTTATGGGTTTTTTAAAACTTTAATACAAAAAGAAAGAATGCTAAATTCGAATTCAAAAAGACAAAACTAATTGCCACAGTCAGTGAATTTTGAATGTTTTCTATTTTTCTGGGGGTTTTTTTTTTTATGTGTAAGATTATAATTTTTTCAAAGATTTTGCTTACCGACTTAGACTTATTTTTTTTTAAGGTTTATATCTGTTATGTTAACCTCTATTTGGTCATTCTGATCAGTTTATTTATAATTCATTTTGTCTTTCAGGAGATCATCTTATCAAGGGGAGGAAATGTTGGTGTATGGTCCAATTAATCAGGAACCAGAGGAAAAGTTGACAGGAAAGAAGGAATCAGGAATACGAAAATTGTAAGTCTTTAATGAATTTTTTTATATATCTGACAAAATGGTGGATATGTATCGCCTGGCTTTTCATACCTTTTTTTTCTTTTCTATTTTGTAATTATTTTTTTTTAAAGTGTTAAGTCTTCATTTATAAGGTGAGTCATAAGGTAAGTCGCATAAATGTGAGCAGTCTATAAACATGGAAATGAGAACAAAAGTTGAACTTGAAATCTTAACAGATTAAATATTAGATCTATGATATTTTGTTGTTTTATGAACATTATTTATTATTTACATGGATGAAATATTTTTCTTTTTCAAATCTGACCAATTTTTTTTTCCTTTTGTCTTTATTTTAAAATTTGTTATCATTTACATTTGTCAACAATATTTTAAGCAGGTTAAACTGATATTATTTGTTTTTTTTAGGGCATTCATTTTCCAGTGTTTCATACCAATTCTCGCCTTTTGTTTTTCTTTCTTTTTTTTTAAATCCTCACTTTAAAAAAGTCTTTCTTCATTTTGTTTCTTCCTTTTACTTTTTCTCATTATTATGATTATTTTGCTTTTTTTTATTGTTTTGTCTTTTGTATTATTTTTATTTATTCATTAATTTCATCCATAATGATCCATATTTGTTTTTCGTGCGACTATGTGGTCTAGTGGTATGACACTCGCTTTGGGATCGGAAAGTCCTGGGTTCGAGCCTCGCTCGATGCATGGTTGAGTCCTTGGAGAAGGCTCTTTACTCACATTCTCTCACCATACTCAGGTGTAAAATGAGTACCTGGCCATTAATAGCATTATCTCTGTCCGAAGAAAAATTGTAATAACACATATAAGACGTCATGTCCCGTCCTACATGTTAAATGTTGCTGATGGCCAGGGACCCCTTGTAATGCACTTTGAGCATGTTTAGTGGATATTGCGCTATATAAAAGGTCAATTGTTTTTTTTTTAGGCTCAATTTGTTTTATAGGTGCAGTGCTATTATATTATAAAACAATAGGATATATGTAAATATTTTATGAATTTTGTCATTAGTGACATCATTTATATACCAGCTGGTGTTAACCTTTGTTTGTATTTGGCCATTTGTGACATTGATGTGCTTTTTAGTTCATCAAAAAAAAGGAAGATGGGTGTGTCAGATGAGTATACAATGTCTTATTTAATTACATGGATCAGCGGAATTCCAGGATTTGGGGATTGTCTCAGAAATTTACAGCTGATTTTACTGTGTCAAACATTTTCTTCTGATAAAAGCTCAGGTCAATAATTGGTGGATCCACGGAAAAATCACAATCATGTCTTGTGTCATATTTTAACACATGTGCTCAATAGGGGCACAAAAGTTGTGGCATCACAGCTAATTTTCCAGTTCCAAAATCCATAGAAGTGTGTATGTAACCAGTATTTCAGACAACTAATAATAAATAGGTTTCAATATGAATCATCAGGTGGTATAACAAAATTGACCCAAGACCAGTGGTGATGAGTTATGGTCTTGAATAAATGGGATATGGGCAAATGGGTTTAGTTTGATTTTTTGTTCTCAGTAGCTGTGGCATAGTAGTAGTACTTATGGCGAGCTTATAGTGATAGGTGTGTTTTGAAAAGTATTTATCACAACTTCCCTCTTGTGTAAAAAAAATCAATTCATAATTTATTCACACAGAGTAGTCTCTCTCTCTCTCTCTCTCTCTCTCTCTCTCTCTCTCTCTCTCTCTCTCTCTCTCTCTCTCTCTCTCTCTCTCTCTCTCTCTCTCTCTCTCTCTCTCTCTCTCTCTCTCTCTCTCTCTCTTCTATATATATTATATATATATATATATATATATATATATATATATATATATATATATATATATTATTATTATTATTATTATATTTACCGCGATCATGGAGTCAGAGGGAAGCATCTGTGTATTCAAATGATCTACTTTTTGTGAGTGCTTCTCTGTAGGGAGCAGCTGCAACGTTGAATATCTATATTTTTCTATGGTTTGATTGCACGCAGTGCTATGTTTTTTTATATATTTTCAATGGTGGAACAAGGGTGGTTGCTGTTTTTATTAATGTAGCTAATGATGTTATTTGAACGGTTGGAATGAATTGGATTTTATGTCAAATGTGACGTCGAGGAAGTCAACTGTTTTTTGTTTAAGTCTATCATGATTTTCAACTTGTTGTTTTTAAATATTTTGCAGATTTGTTTTTTAATGTTTTGTTAGCTCTTGATTGTTTATTGCTTATTTTGAGTCTATCATCTCTATAAAGGCCGATGTATGTGTGTGTGCGTTACAGTTGTGAAAGGATGTACAGTCCACCAGTTCGCATGTTGTCAAGAGATATTCAGCATTGCAGCCGCTTCCTACAAAGAAGAACTCACAAAAAGCGGATACAACAGACCATTTGAATACACAGAGGCCCCCCCTCTCATATAAACTTCAACACACAAGTGGAGATCACAAAATAAGAAAACGGCATATTACTTGGTCTAATATACCAAGCCACAGTCACCAAAACTAAAACAAACAAGCAGGAAAAATATGTAGGAATAATGGAAAATAATTTCAAAACCAGATACAACCTCCTTACCTCAACCTTTAGAAACCCCAACAAAAAACATCTACAAAACTCAGCGAACATATTTGGAAGTTAGAATACAACAAGCTAGACCACAGTATTTCATGGAAAATTCTATCTAAAACAACAGGGTATAAACCATCATCAAAACAATGTAGCTTATGCCTGGAAGAAAAATATACTATAATTAAACACCCTCATGAGATGTACAATAGCTGTCCATATAGACCAAAACACCTACTAATCAACTACAAACCTACAGAACCACTTCAACAATCAACAACAACAACTCAAACCCATGTAACACACAGTCCTGACGATGGCTGTGAGTGCTTGGAAAATCTATGTAGACTGACTCCATTATCGTGGTAAATATTGTAATAATAATTTGTTTCATTGTTACATGCTGAGTACTACTCTTACCCTATTTGTATCGTAACACGATTCTATTTATAGAAGTCATCTTGTTGCAAAGAGATAATATAGTGCAATGTGTAAGAGTGATCAACTTTACTCTTTTCACCTTTTTGGATATGGACTATATTTTACAATTTATGAAAGATACACGAGTCTTATTTATAAGCTGCATAACCACTAGGTTGCAGTAACAAAGAAATTATAGCTTGCTTAGTAAAGTAAAACAAATACATTCTGGCATTTTGACCAAAAGTTAATTGTAATCTCCTGATGTAGGAGGTATAAGTTATATTGTAGGCCTTTAAATTGTTTTAAGGAAAGGACAATTCATACAAAAGCTAAGTATCTCTGAAAAGATGATGGACGGACACAAGTATTAGTAACATTACGTAACTATAATATTTTATGTTAGTTTGGGTTTGACAGATGGACCAATACACTTTCCTCCATTTTGACGTATTGCCATTATCATCACTGCTTATTCCAATCTTCAATGTTACAAATAAAATTTGCGACTTGACAGAGGGCATAACTTTCAAATCTCATGCTTATGACATGTTAAAAGGTTTTAACATTAAATGAAATGAAATAACTTCAGTAAAAGGCAATAATTTAAATTTATAAATGTTTATTATAAATAATTATTTTAAAATAGATATTATCATAAGTCGCCACTGGTTCTTAGTTTTATAATGTGCACTGAAACAATCTGATATGGTGGATGTGTAGAGCAAACAAAAGCATAATGAGGCATCAAGTGATAATATGGTACTGTCAAGGATTGACGATCGAAATTTTACATTAGTCTTGTTGAGTGAATGTGAATACTTATGAGAGTATGTCTGATTACCAGAGATTCGTTTTAAGTTTTTATGGCTGACATGCATAACTTCAGAGCATTTTAAATCTTGCATGAATTGGCACCTTTAAACTTTCAATATATTCGTTCTTATTACTACTATCATCATCATCATTATTATTTTTATTTATTTTATAAAAATTATTATTGTTATTATTATTATTATTATTATTATTATTATTATTATTATTATTATTATTATTATTATTATTATTATTATTATTATTATTATTATTATTACACTGGGTGGGTCATCATTAAGTCAATGGCCTTTGATTTGGACAGCCGGTACAAATCACAATGGATACATGAAACAGAAAATAAAACTTTTATTTTGTAATTTATGTTATTTAGTTTTGTGCATCATTGCTGATGAAAATCCAAATAGGGGCAACTTTTCTTTAGATTTCTTTCATTTGTGTGATGGTGTATCCGGATTAAATAGCGAGGGATGAATTTTTATTTTCTACAGGGAAGGAAATAAAAGATGGAAAGAACTCCGTGCGCGATTCGAATCCTGGTTAGATGACAGGTTTGAATCTCGGCTAATAAATCATTCTTTCTTCTCATGCATTGCATAGCTTTTAGCAGAAACACATAATCCAATTTGATTTATGATTTCTCATATATTTGGCTTTAATTAAAAGGCTTTTATTCAATTTTCCACAAGCTGAGATTTACATTAGTGCCAGTTATACAGGGCTTTTGTAGAAAATATCAAATTTAAATGCTCCTCAATTGCGTGATTTCTTTCTATTCTTCATTTTTCCTTCTTTTTTTTTTTTAATTAACTAAATAAAATTACATAATCACAAATGGTTGCAAATGGATTGAGAAAAATATTCTCACACTTTTTTAATAGGCATCTAGCCCCATAATTTAATATGCTTCTTGCACTCTAGTTTTTGTGGAGTATTTTTTTTTTCTATTTATGGTTTGTCCAGGATAGTGAGAAAACTATCATGGATACGAATAGCTATCTTGTTAGCTTTATTAATATTTTAACTTCGGTTTCCTTTATTCAGAACTCTGTGTGTTCCATTGCTAGAAGTTATTTGCAGTTTGTAATTTTTCCTATTTCTAACCCTGAATCAATATTGATTTTCAATATTCATTCCCTCCAATCATGTCATTTGACACCAATACCACCAGAATTCATTCAGTTTTATCAATATTATGGGGTTGGGGTTTTTTTTAATACCTTGCGGAAAATAATGTACTCTGATGTGATGACTGTATTTGTCGGCCTGAAGTATGTGCTTGATGATAGTATGGCTTCCAGTTCCATGAATACTTCTCCACAACAAATTGTCATTGACATGTCGCAATGCAACATTCACTCCCCTCCCCTGCAAGTCAGCAGAATGAATCAAATGCCTGTTTCACACATTGCAGGTCACCAATTAACTATCTTGTCTCCCATCCTCAACCCCCCCCCCCCCCCCCCCCCCATGCGTGTTTTGCAGTTTTCTTCTCCTTTACTGATATCATATATTGGTTTAAAAGTTGCTTTTCTCTTTGAAGAGCTACACGATCTTCAACATTTTAGAGAAAGCTGGAACCATGGGGGTCTAAAAAATGTATCACCTTTTTTGAGTTTGTTTGATGAGATGCTGACTTAACATCTCTGAACATTTCTTGGCTGCTTCCATTTGTAATGTTGGTGTCAAATTCTGTGGGAAACGTATTTTTATATACTTTAGACATAATCTGATCTCACGAATTACAGGTAAAATTCAAAGTACCAGTCATATTTTTCATGCGACACCTTGGTCTTGACCGTAGAAGAGGAGTGTGTGATTTTACTCTATCCTGACTTCATAATTACTTTTTTTTTCTAGTGATGAAAAGTTGAGGTCGTAGAAATTATGATTTGAAATAAATTTATTTGGTGTCATCGGTAAAGGGTTCAGGGGATGTTGACTGTTACATTGCTGAAGTAACTATAATTTACGTAATATGGTAATATACAGTGATTTAATTTACAACAAGATATGAAGTGAGTAGAAAAGTGCCAGAAGACAATAGAGAATAAAAAATTTTTTCGCGGCGGTGGTGGGGTTTGAACCTGCGACCTTATTGGTACGACAACTCCGCCTGGCAGGTGAGAGCATGGCTCTACCGTGTGAGCTATCCACGAACATAAAAATATTCGTTTCAAACTCAAAGTCATTTCTAGATCCCTCTCTCACCCACTTCTTGAGACCGCCGATTCGTTCACCACCATCGCGAAGTAATGTTGACCAGCAGTTAAGCTTAATAGCCAATATTCTCATCACAAACATATAACATAGAAACGATTGAGACATTGAGTATGCTCCGGTGTATGGGGTGAATTTTTAATTCAGAAAAGTGAGTGGAGCAGGCACTTATGTTGGTAACAACAAGATATGAAGTGAGTAGAAAAGTGCCAGAAGACAATAGAGAATAAAAAAATTTTTTCGCGGCGGTGGTGGGGTTTGAACCTGCGACCTTATTGGTACGACAACTCCGCCTGGCAGGTGAGAGCGTGGCTCTACCGTGTGAGCTATCCACGAACACAAAAATATTCGTTTCAAACTCAAAGTCATTTCTAGATCCCTCTCTCACCCACTTCTTGAGACCGCCGATTCGTTCACCACCATCGCGAAGTAATGTTGACCAGCAGTTAAGCTTAATAGCCAATATTCTCATCACAAACATATAACATAGAAACGATTGAGACATTGAGTATGCTCCGGTGTATGGGGTGAATTTTTAATTCAAAAAAGTGAGTGGAGCAGGCACTTATGTTGGTAACAACAAGATATGAAGTGAGTAGAAAAGTGCCAGAAGACAATAGAGAATAAAAAATTTTTTCGCGGCGGTGGTGGGGTTTGAACCTGCGACCTTATTGGTACGACAACTCCGCCTGGCAGGTGAGAGCGTGGCTCTACTGTGTGAGCTATCCACGAACACAAAAATATTCGTTTCAAACTCAAAGTCATTTCTAGATCCCTCTCTCACCCACTTCTTGAGACCGCCGATTCGTTCACCACCATCGCGAAGTAATGTTGACCAGCAGTTAAGCTTAATAGCCAATATTCTCATCACAAACATATAACATAGAAACGATTGAGACATTGAGTATGCTCCGGTGTATGGGGTGAATTTTTAATTCAGAAAAGTGAGTGGAGCAGGCACTTATGTTGGTAACAACAAGATATGAAGTGAGTAGAAAAGTGCCAGAAGACAATAGAGAATAAATTTTTTTTTTTTTTCGCGGCGGTGGTGGGGTTTGAACCTGCGACCTTATTGGTACGACAACTCCGCCTGGCAGGTGAGAGCGTGGCTCTACCGTGTGAGCTATCCACGAACACAAAAATATTCGTTTCAAACTCAAAGTCATTTCTAGATCCCTCTCTCACCCACTTCTTGAGACCGCCGATTCGTTCACCACCATCGCGAAGTAATGTTGACCAGCAGTTAAGCTTAATAGCCAATATTCTCATCACAAACATATAACATAGAAACCTGCTCCACTCACTTTTCTGAATTAAAAATTCACCCCATACACCGGAGCATACTCAATGTCTCAATCGTTTCTATGTTATATGTTTGTGATGAGAATATTGGCTATTAAGCTTAACTGCTGGTCAACATTACTTCGCGATGGTGGTGAACGAATCGGCGGTCTCAAGAGTGGGTGGAGAGAGGGATCTAGAAATGACTTTGAGTTTGAAACGAATATTTTTATGTTCGTGGATAGCTCACACGGTAGAGCCACGCTCTCACCTGCCAGGCGGAGTTGTCGTACCAATAAGGTCGCAGGTTCAAACCCACCATCGCGCGAAAAATTTTTTATTCTTATTGTCTTTGGCCCATTTCTACTCACTTCAATATTGTTGTTACCAACATAAGTGCCTGCTCCACTCACTTTTCTGAATTAAAAATTCACCCCATACACCGGAGCATACTCAATGTCTCAATCGTTTCTATGTTATATGTTTGTGATGAGAATATTGGCTATTAAGCTTAACTGCTGGTCAACATTACTTCGCGATGGTGTGTGAACGAATCGGCGGTCTCAAGAAGTGGGTGAGAGAGGGATCTAGAAATGACTTTGAGTTTGAAACGAATATTTTTGTGTTCGTGGATAGCTCACACGGTAGAGCCACGCTCTCACCTGCCAGGCGGAGTTGTCGTACCAATAAGGTCGCAGGTTCAAACCCCACCACGCCGCGAAAAAATTTTTTATTCTCTATTGTCTTCTGGCACTTTTCTACTCACTTCATATCTTGTTGTTACCAACATAAGTGCCTGCTCCACTCACTTTTCTGAATTAAAAATTCACCCCATACACCGGAGCATACTCAATGTCTCAATCGTTTCTATGTTATATGTTTGTGATGAGAATATTGGCTATTAAGCTTAACTGCTGGTCAACATTACTTCGCGATGGTGGTGAACGAATCGGCGGTCTCAAGAAGTGGGTGAGAGAGGGATCTAGAAATGACTTTGAGTTTGAAACGAATATTTTTGTGTTCGTGGATAGCTCACACGGTAGAGCCACGCTCTCACCTGCCAGGCGGAGTTGTCGTACCAATAAGGTCGCAGGTTCAAACCCCACCACCGCCGCGAAAAAAAATTTTTATTCTCTATTGTCTTCTGGCACTTTTCTACTCACTTCATTTACCAACATAAGTGCCTGCTCCACTCACTTTTCTGAATTAGTGATTTAATTTGTGACTCACTGCCTCAAAAAGGTATTTGTCAGGGTGAACAAGATGCCAAAAAGGGATTTTGAAGTTGAAATGGCTTTTTCTTGATGACCTGCATATCAATACAGGTTGAATAGTAAGTCTTTATGAGAAATATTACAGCTTGATTCCTTATCTCTGAAATCCTGAATTGTTTCAATGTTAAATGCCACAGTGCATCTAAGGACAATGCATAAAAATGTTGTATCCTAATGATATGTGTCACGGTGCATTATTATTTTTAATGATAATATTTTTATGTGGAAATCCAATTGTAAAATTGATCTACAACCTTTTTTATTCTAATTGGAATGTTTTGTTGTTTTTTTTTTTGTTTTAAAAAAAATTAATTTGGGGGGGGGGGGGGGGCATGTTTGCCTTTTGTTTTTCGGGTTTTGTGGGGAGTTTTTTAAATTATTTTTTTGGGGTTGTGTTTATTTCATATGTTTTTTGTTTTTCAGGTTTTCTTTTGTTTTTAAAATTTTCATTTGATTGTCCAATTCAGACGGCCAATCTTTTAAGTATCGAAACAGTCTTTATATTTTAAAAATATTTTTATAGTGAGGAATGCAACAACCATATCGGGGTTCTATTCTGCCAGCTCTACAATAAACTGATTTATCATCCAAGAACACGTATTTGACAAAGGTCACTGATGGATATAGAATTCTTTCTAATCTGTTGCAATTATAAATAAATTCTCAACATTGAATTTATTAAAGAAAAACAAAACAAAACCCAAAGCTATAGTTTTCCATATCCATATAAAAAAAGAAAAAATTGCTATGAATTAAATATTCTTGCCATTAATTGGAAACTGCAGTGAATGTTGTAAATCACTTATAGCTTGACAATGAATATTCTGAAATTAAATGTTGTGTGAGGCTGTAATTGTCTCCATCACCATAATTTGTTCTTTTTATCATATGTTTTGGCAAGCTTTGCGATGTCAGCAGCTGATAACAAATGTATTCATCTGTTGTTTTTTTTTTTTTTGTTTTTGTTTTGTTTATATATATTGTTAGTTTGTTTGGGGTTCTTTTTCCCTTTTTGGGGGTGGGGGGGGGGGGGGTGGAAGGGGGGGGGGGTTGTTTTTTGTTTTGTTTTTTATATTTTATTTTTTGCTTTTTTTTATGTTTCTATATTTTGTTGGACTTTTTTTTTTGTTTGGTTCATTTGTTGTTTTGTTTTTTTTATGTTTTGTTTTGTTTTTCTTCTCAGTTTGGTATCATTTATGTGTTTAGTATTGTTTTGGCTAATTTTGCCATGCCGTATTCTTCTGAACTGTACCAATAAACAATTACAAAATCACATGCCCATGCTTTACTTGCAGATGGGCCTGTCCTATTTATATTTGTCAGTTTTTTGTATAAATATGTCCTTATTTTTGCCTCTGTAATTATCTACAATCCTTTCGCACACTGTAATAATAACAATGTATTTTTGTCTATTATATTGGAATAGATAAACTATTTAATATTTTTAAATATATATAGTTCTTAAAAGAGCAAAATTAAAACAAAGAAAATCACCAGGAAAAGGCTTCCGCTGTAGATTATTCAATAGGCTTTCTTAAGATTGTATAATATTCTACACAACATCACTTTTATGATATTATCTAATAATGCAGCCAGTGGGACATATCAGTCATGCTAACAATAATGAGCCAGCTGTAATGAAATAGTTTTTCATTTCGATGAGTGTCAATATTACTGAATACAAATCACTGTTGCCATTTTTCCATGAGTTTTTTCCTAAATAACAAAACTGACGCATTCAAAGAAAACACCACTCAAAAATTACTAAAACACCGATCTGCAAATTCAAATGTTTACACCCCTCATCATCAAAAACTGGAACGTTCTTCCCAAATCATGTGTAAACACAACAGTTTTAGACACCCTCAAGTGAAGATTATCAAACTACTTCAGCCTAAACACCAGCAATAGCTGCCACATTCAACAACTCTCTCCACCCTTTAATACAAGTATTCGGAATTGAGTCGCCTTCAAGTAACATTCAGATTTAGATTCAGATAACACAGCTATACTTTGTTATTGAGAAATCCATGTTAATTTCCCATAGCGCTTAGAAAAGTGATTTCAGGTTGTGCACTTATTGAGGTAAAAAAAAAAAAAAATTAATAATAGTGTATCAGTGTAATACTCTCTGCTTTATGACATGTAACCCATGAATTACCGCACACTCTCCTTAACCTTTTCTTACTTGCTGGAACTTTCCCTATGTTTATGATTGGGTTTTTTTTTTCTTCCTACTTCATTCCAGTCATTTAGGGAAATATTGAGCAAGTGTCAGGGGTGCAAGGGTGTGGTCAATAAGGATTATATGGATATTTTTATAGGTCTTTATGGTTTTGTTTGTTTTTTGTTTTCTGTTTTTTTAGGGGGGGGGGGGTGTTTTGTATGTTTTTTTTGTTTGAATATTTTTGATTGTTTTTTCTTTGTTCTTTTATTTTGTTTTTTTGTTTGCTTTTTGTGTTTTTTTGTTGTTTTTGTTTTGTTATTACTTGTACATTCAAGAAAATCAATCTATACCTGATCTTCACTTTGAACAGCTCTATATTTGTTGCTTAGAAGGTTCAATATGTCTCTGGTGATGAATTTACTTCTAAATATGTCATTCCAACCCCTTTGTTATGAATTGCCACTAAGACTGCAACTGTCTCATTATCCAATTCCATTTTTTTATTGGTACCAAAGATTTTATTCTCGTAAGATTAACAATAAATCGATTTTACTCGTCTCTCAGCTTTCAGCAACTCCTGGACAATCTACCCATTCAAATGGATTTATGAGAGTTGTGGTGGCCATCCACAAATGTACATATCTGTATCGTCTAGACATCCAAGTAAAGAAGCCTGTCCATCGTTTGTTCATGGCACTTCCCTTACTTTTTAATCCCATTATATCAATGTTGTCACGGCCGATGTTCTTAATTGTTTGTATAATATTTTTAATTTATGTATTCTGGATTCCGGAGGCATGAACTCATGTGCAAAGTACAATTTTCGTTTTCGTTATGTTTCACTTTAGTCTTGAATAGATGTTATTAAGTGTTTTGAATTTGTAATCAGATGTTTCTGTGTGCTCCGTTGTCTTCCATTTGTTAAATTTTCTCCTTTTTTTTCCTGTGGATTACAAAAAGCTTTGTATTTTAAGTTTGTGTGAAAAAAATGGCAAGGCATTATGTGTTGTTGGAATTTTATGTTTCTCTGTAGAATTTGGCTTTGCTTTCAGTATGTTATTGATGTGTAGAATCCACAAATGTAAAATATTTTCAGTCATTATTTTGATGTCTTTTCGTGTGGAACATAATTAAGTGGTAAACCGCACCTCCTATACGGAGAGATAAAGATTTTGAGGATACCATGTCTGTAATAACGCTTTATTTTTATTGAAACTGTTTTTGATGCGATGTCACTGAGTCACTGACAAGAAAAAAATCTTCCTATCAATATTTTTTTTTTTGGAGGTGTTTTCTCATCTGTTTTTTCTTTTGATATATCTCTTCCCTTATTAATTTTTTCTGTTTAATGTTTATCTATAACCTTCAAAATGTCACAATGATTGAATTGTTCTCTCTTCGATTTTATACTGATAGATTCACTTCTATAAACTTCCATGTACTGGCAGATTGGGTGAAGGAAAACTGGACACAAGGCCTTAAACATCTTACTTTCTACAAAATATGTCTGGTCTGAAAATAATATTTTGAATATGAGACGAGAGAGAAGATACAAGGAAAAAAAAAAAAGAACAAAATCGCATTTCTATCTGCTTTTGCTCATTTTCCCTTTTCCAGATTTGTTCGTATCTTAGAAGCAGGCATTGATACCATTGAGAATTTTGGAGTAGAACGGGAAAAGACGGATATTTCGGAACTGCGGTTGTACAAATGCCCTATACATTCAAAGGCAGACTGTAGTAAGCCAAAAGGCACTAAAGAAACAGTGTTCTAATTATATGAGTTGGGAAGGTACGAATGAACCATTTTTCCTGTGGCTTTTCCCCGGAATTTTCCATGGAATGCAAGCAATATTGTATATTTCTGAGGCAAATGTTGTGACAGTATTCTTTTGTTTTTTTTCCTTCTTTTAATTTTTTTTTTTTTAAAGAAAACTTTGTTCGAGTCTTCAAGTATTTTATTTTTATCCTATTTTATACTTTTCCTTCGTATCAAATTCCAAGAAATAATCAAAGATCAACCACCTGCTTGTGCATTTTTCCACAATATTTGCTGTGTCAGTTCCTTCTACTCTTATTTTATCTGTATTTTTTTTTCTTTGTGTAGATTAATTTTATTGTGCTTGCATCTAGATATGAATGATTTGCCCACCACATTTTTCTTTTCAATGGCACTTTAAGCATCACAATTATGTTAACACTCCTCCGTTGAACTTGGTAACAAGTTTGCTCAATTTAAATAGATGTCATGTATTGTTGACTCATTATGAATACAATACAGAGACCCTTTCTATTTTTTAAACTGATCAGGCAAAATATGAACGAGTAATAACCTTACCTACAGTCAATTTAACAACAAAATTTTTAACTTATAGTGTACAAAAGATAACAATAATAATAATAATGATAATAAATGATGACTAAAAGAGTGAAAACTATTAGTTTTATGTATTATATAACATTCCATGACTTTTGCACCATTGTCCTAAGATATATTCAGGGTAATGGACACCCCAGCAGAATGCATCCCAGAAAATTGATCATGTTGTGTCTCGAATGATTTTGCCATTAATGAGGGTAACAAACCTAAGGAATTAACTTTCTCTGCTAAACCTTAAAAAGGGAAAGTTAGAGGATTGTAGAAGAAGAGAAGTGGTGAATTCATAAAGTCTGGAACTTGAGATTAAACAATCAACTTAAATGGTTTGGACAGATGAGAAACGAAAAGTGGATTTTATTTTTCGTCAATAACTCGTCATCATTAAGTTCACCAAATTTGCCTGATATATCTTTTGATGCCTAATTTTGCACTGTTGTTAGTTTGTTTTGTTTTTTATTGTTGTTGTTTTGTTTTGTTTTTTTCCTTTTTTTTTTTTTTTTTTGCTTTTTTTTTGTTTATTTGGGGGGGGGGGGGGGGGGTACTTTTATTATGTTGATAATTGTATTTAGTGGTGGGCAATTTAATTGATGTTTGTCTAATATGGGGTTTCACCCGCTTCAGTATTGTTATTCTTGGATGATAAGATTAGAGTGGTGCCATGGATCTCTCTCTCTCTCTCTCTCTCTCTCTCTCTCTCTCTCTCTCTCTCTCTCTCTCTCTCTCTCTCTCTCTCTCTCTCTCTCTCTCTCTCTCTCTGTGTTTTTGTGTGTGATTTGTCATGAAATATTTTTTACTTTGTTGTTGACCCCTTCCTTGTTTCCTTTATGGTGTGTTCCAGTTCCAGCTACCACCGAGTCACTTTGCTTTGCTTGACACATTTGATAAGGATTTGTCATGGACATTTGATAAGGATATGTCATGGACATTTGATAAGGATTTGTCATGGAGACAATTGTTGTGCTCATTAACACCATCTCAAAGAATTAGAATTCTTGTTTCTTATTATAACGCCTTTTTGCAAGGAGGGAAAGGGGGGGGGGGGGGGGGCGTGAAATAAGGGGCCTCTCGGTGCATTTTTTTGTAAGTTTAATGAGACAATTTAAAACCTTAACTGGAAGCCTTATGGTCATGTCATCTCCTTTCCAGTGAACTTTTTAAAAAGAACACCTCAAAAAGGCAGTGTTAAGTACATGAGAAGAATGGCATTTCATTGACAGTTTGTTTATTAGTCCTATGAATTGACTTACGGAAGTGTTTATCACGGTTTGATTTTAGATGAGTCAAAAATAAAGATGAAGAAAATAGAATGTAATTTAGATCTCAAGCTTAAAAGATCGTTTATTGTCGATTTGGATACAAACTGCCTTACATGATGCTGTTGTTTATGAGAAATAGAGGTTTCATGTGTCATCTTGATAAGTTTCCAAGTTTAAGGTCAAGTAAGATAGTCACTAGTGATAGGCTTGATCAATGCATTAGAAACTTGATTTATCAGTATAAACATCTGGCAACACCTGTTATCGAACTCGTTGTTTTCAAAATCAATTGTTATGTGATGTTATATAACTTATGCGATCCTGATCAATAAAACAAAATATGTCATACTTGTTAATGGCTGTCAGTCTTTCTGTGCATCTTGGCACACGATTGTAAATATTTCAGTTTGAACATTACAGTTCTGTATCAATGTTTCTTTCTGAGGATTGTTTAGTATTTTACCACATCAGTGATATTTAATATCTCTGTAACAATTTTTAAAATCTCTCTCTTTATCTCTCATTTTTTTTCCACGAAACAGAAGTGAGAGAGAGAGAGAGAGAGAGAGAGAGAGAGATGATATCAAAATTTCAAGAAAACCGTGTATTTGAACTTAGAAACCCAAGCAGGATAATGTTTTGTTTCATGTGTTCTGAATGTATATTTCATTTTCTCAATCTCATTGAATGTTTTTGTTATCCGATGCTTGATGACAGAAAGGGTTTTTTAAGAAGAAAAAAAATGCTAACCATGAGAAAATGGGAAGTAAATGTTGTTCATAAAGTCAATCAAAGAGTAAATTAATGTTGAAGATAGTAGAAACTTGTTGGGGTTTTTTTTGTTTTGTTTATTTATTTGCTGTTTTTTTTATATTATTATTATTATTACTTTTTGTTTTTGGAATATATAATGGAACGTGCAGTCTTTGGGGATTAATTACTGTAGCCTTTGGCTGATCTAAAGTCCCGATCACATTTCAAATTGATTATTAGTTTTTGTTGGGTTTTTATGTTGTTTTTTTTTTTTTTTTGTTGCTTTTTTATTTTATTTGCTTTTTTTTTTTTTAAATCTGGGGTTTTATTGTTTTTTGTCTGGGGATTTGTTGTTTTGTTGTTTTTTATATTTTGCTTTTTTTTGTATTAGATCAGATCAGCACAACCCTGTGTGAATTGAATTACTATTAATTTATACACTGTTTTCTTTCTTTTGTTTCTGCATGACAATGGTGAAAATGTTGGGTGTTGAAGCTTCCCCTACTGACTTTCATTTTTTATAAAAAATCTTTATTTCACATTGCCGTCGTTTCTATCCTTTTTTTTTTTTTTTTTTGGAGTAAATATTATTATTTTTTTTTTTTTTTTTTGGTGTTGGGGAGGGGGACGTTAGGGATGTTTAGATTTGTTGGTTTTCTTTGTTTTGTTTTTTCTTTGTTGGTTTTTTTTTTTTTTGGGGGGGGGGGGAGGTATTTGTCTTTATTTTCTCTTCAAAGCTCGATTACATTAAGTTTTGAAAACCTTTTCCATAACAAAAAGGGTGGGTAAGATGCAGTATCAAATAACTACCTTATGAATTAGGGAAATGAATGAAGTTTAAGGACAAGAGCTGTTTATACTTAGAGGGCCCAAGCCAATAAGTGTCTCTTTACCTATGATGAGAACAATCTGTATTATTATTACAACATAACCCATAAATTTTCCATTGGGATGTGGTTTGGGGCTTTATGGTGTAATCTGAAATAAATTTTGATTGAATTTAGTGAAATTGAAAGTCACTGCATTTTTTCAAATTGATTTGCTCCTATAGCAGCACACATGACGTTTTGTTAGATTCTGCTTTCATTTTTTTTAAAATTATTTTTTGTCCATTCTCTTTATTCATTGCATTGTACGAGAAATGATTTATCATGAGTTCTTCATTGTAAACTTGTGCCATTTTAATTTTTGTTTATCATTACAGCTAAGGAGATATTTACCTTTTTATAAAAATGAAAATAAAGAAAAATTGAAATTTTAATGTTTAAGTAAATCTATTTGACTTTTGCATTCTACAATCTATTGAATCAATGACTTAAGTCTTTGAATAACCTTAATCAAAAGCCAATAGATTTCCTACACGATGAAACAAGCGAGTTTGAGGATTTTAAGGGTCTATTCATCACAGGTTTGGGTCTTAATAATCAAAGCAGTAAGATAAAAACAAGGAGACGGGGTCTTTGAAAGGGGAAAATAGTTATGATGATAATAACTGTATTCATGACTAATTGTGAAATTGAATATAAGATTCATAATAATAAAGCTAGCAAGAAGATCACAACTTATATTTATTGACACAATATAGTATACATACGATATATGAACAGTGCAGGGTTTTCATTTATTTACTACCTGTCTGAAAAACACGGAAATTACTTCTATTTTTTTTTTTTAAAGAGTAGACAATATGATATGTACATATTTTGCATTGTAAATTATTTGATACTTATCATTAGGTTAATCATGTATATATAATTTGCAGTATTTATTGTTGTGCACCAAAAAAAAAAAATTTTTAAAAATAGCATGTGTTATTTCGAGTTATTAATTTATCTATTTTTAATACCTCAAATTGATATACTGTTAATTTAATATCATTCAGCGATTTCAAGTTGTATGTAAATACTACAATTTAAAGAAAAACAATCAAAATAAACACATGAGATTTTATATAGTGCAATATGCACTAAATGTGCTCAAAAAGCTCTCCAAAGGGTCCCTGACCAACAGCAACATGCAACAAATAGA
This sequence comes from Berghia stephanieae, assembly GCF_034508935.2. NCBI lineage: Eukaryota > Metazoa > Mollusca > Gastropoda > Nudibranchia > Aeolidiidae > Berghia > Berghia stephanieae. Next base: position 92,559,158 of record NC_088362.1, on the reverse strand, counting down.
ATGAGACATGACGCCAGTTAGGTGATATTACAAATATTTTTTTTTGATAGAGACAATGCTGTTAATGACCAGGTACTCATTTTACACCTGAGTAAAGAGCCTTTTCCAAATATTCTACTATACGTCAAGCAAGGCTAGAACCCAGGACCTTCTGATCCGAAAGCGAGTGTCATACCGCTAGACCACATAGCTAGACAATTTATAAGATGGCTTTGTTGGGCATGGGGTTTTCAGGCAAAGTTATGTAAAATAGATTTGTCAGTGACAGGATCAGTGATAAAGAACAGAATCGTGTGAGGCAGATTATGCACTCCACATTACCAAACTTGATAAGGATGTAAATAAGTATTCAAAGTTAGTGATACTTTGAACGTGTTACGATGTAACAAATACTTAAAAAATCAAATCATATAAATAAAATGAAAAGGAAAGATAGCCATCTATTGTCTCCTTTGGCATTACACATTCACATATATTGACTTTAACAACGGATACAGCTGTTACACCAAATTCATTTTTTTTTTGTTCTGTAGAAAGATAAATTCCTTCATTTTGTTATAATATTTTGTCTCTACTGTGTTTTCTAGTCCAATGACAGAGCTGTACTTCATGGACATTTTCAGATTTTATTCTCACAATCGTTTTTAGGGTGCCTTTAGATTATTCAAAGGCTGGAATATATATATGTGTGTGTGTATACATATATATGTAAATACACTCATCAGGCAGAATTTGTCCTCTCTTAAACATTATTAAGAATTACAATTTAATTATATTTTATTTTGATTTCTTAATGCATTTCTAATGTGTAACTCTTCCTTTTTTCATCTTTTCCAGTTTCAGTTTTCTGTTCACCAGTGACATCAAATCTCCAGGAAAATCTAAAAAGAAAGGCGAAGTCAGTTGAAGGAGGACATAATCATTCGATATTCAGCACATTGTTGTTTGCCTGCCTTCATTGAAATGTTGTTGGTGAAAATAGTTCCAGTCGTATACATATCCACATGTTTCTACATTCATACAGCAAGCTTTGCATTAGTCATGAAGATTTTCATAGTTGCATTGTCAGTATAATGGTAAATGGAGAGTATCTGCTAGATCTTGTAAGAAGTCAAACAAGAAATAGAATGCACAGCTGTAGATTTTTTGTAGTCTTTCTATTGAGTTCATTGCTTATGAATATGAAAATACATTGTCTTAAGTAGTTTTTTATGAGCAAAAATCACAGTGGGCTTTTTTTTTTAATATCTTAATGTTTTCAATTCAGTTTTAACAATGAAAGGTAAATTCTGTACCAGTCAGGTCATGTTAATCAAATGTTAATTTTCAAAACTTGATTTTTTAAAATTTGTTTCATCTGATTTATGTGGTTTTGCTCATTCTAGGTTTAGTTTTACTGAAATGTTGCATATTATATTTTGCTCTTCATTATTTTAGTATTTTAGAAATGTTTATCATCATTCCGATTTCCACTCTCAAGTAATATTAGTGGATCCATTTGGTATTAGTTGATAGTGGGAACTACGCTTATAAATATCTTTATGACATTTCTTAAAATATGTTAATCTTATCCTAGAGCATGATAATATTTATAGATTGTTTTCATTCACCCCAAAGGAATAATTTTCTCTTCTTGTATTGTACAGTTAAAGTGTTGGTGTAGATAAAGGGAAATAAGGAAAGAATGAAATTTTTCGTTCATATTTATAGCAGCTTACTTTTTATGATCACATTTATTTAAGAGCAAATTCGGTTAACTTCAAGTAATGTTTTTTTACAAACAGGCATTTGGCTGAATGGGTTTTTAATTGTTTTATTTTTCTGTTTTTAGGCTGTCTTTGGTAGCATTTTTTCTGTTTTGGATATAGCAAAAATCCATTTTTTTATAAACCAAATGTTAAGTCTCATTTTTTGTTGGGTTTTTAGACATTTTTTTGTTGTTGTTTTTTTGTTTTAAATCATACAAGTGCATCTATGGTCATTAGTTTCATCATGATTTTGGAGTTATACAAATAACATTCCAATCTTTTAACAAAATTAGAAGGAAAAAACTTTTTATAAAGGGTCAGATATTCATTGATGCGGTTAAAGTAAATGGGGGCATTTGCAAGCATAACAATCAATTCCGAGATTGACTCTCATCTTAACCAGAGGATTGCAAGCAAAAATAGTTGTCACCTATGAAAATAAGAGCTAGCTCTGATTCTTTGAGCATCATGTTTAAATTGATGACATTTTTTAAATGTAGAAGTCATTTGAATCTTATCTTAAAAGTGCTTCCTGAATTAATTTTAATAAATAATGTGCATTCTTCAATGAATTATTTCATAGAAAGTTCTTGTTAGATAATATTTCCATCAGTGGAAGTCTCTCATGGCTTTTATTATAAGGGAGATATGATTATTTTCAAATTATTTAATTACCTAAAATGAATAAAACCTTTTGTTGTAAAATCAAATTCCCAAATTTCTGAACATTTTAAAAAATAGGTGATAACATTTTTATAATTTACGACACCAAATAATGTTTATTATTAATATTAACATCACAAACATAAGCGCACACAGAAAGCAAAGCACAAAATATGTACTTATTGCTCCCATAGTGGGCAGGGAGGTACTTACTGTGTCTTCTATCCCCCTATATGTTTTCCAACTTGCTTTCTATCTTTGTCTTGGAATGAGTTTTGTCCTGGCCCTGGCTGGGAGGGAAACAGTCAAATGTTAGTTAGTTTTGGGAGATGATATTTTTTCCGTGTAAATCATCTCTCTGTTATGCACTGCATTATGTTTTGTTTATGTATTGTATATGATTTGTAAACATTTGAGTGTATTCCTCTTAGTGGGGACCTGTGCTTGTGTCTGGATGAGAATTTAGGTGATCTCAAACTAAGTACACTGATAGTGTGCTCTTGGAATCTACATCTGTTCCCTATTTGAACCAATTCCCCTTTGTCTGCCTTATTCTTGGATGCTTTTATTGTAATTCTAGAACTTTTTACTTTCCCATTTTCTTCCTTTTTAGTGGCGCTGATATGACCTTAATATGTTGCAAGCGCCGTAAAGTCCTTAAAAACAAACAAAAACATGTACTTATTGTTTCAAATGATGAATGTTAAATTTAAACAGAAGAAGATGGATGTGTGAATACCATGAGAGAGAGATGAGTAATAATTTTTGATATAATTATTAATTTTTTATTGTCCTCGGTGATGAACAACTGACCTCATAAGTGTTGTTTGATATTTATATTTATACTATTTTTCCTCCACAAAATGCTAATCACTTCTCATGATGTTGCTTTTCATCAATTTGGATTCTCTTATCAACTATACTTTAGACTAGGAATTGTTTTTGTTGGGCTTCTAAAGCTTCTATTTTTTGTTCATTCAAAAACAAATTCAACTGGTTAGTTGGAACGCATGTTGGTTAATTTGATTGATTTCAAAGCTTCAGCAAATGTTTTGAGATTTTTTTTTCTTTCCAAGTAATAAAAGATCATGAATTTTCCTAATGAAGGAAACAAGAATGTAGTCATCTCTTGTCTTCGAATGATTTTTCAGCATGCTAGTTAACAATGACATTGAGTCTATTATCACTTATACCCTTTAATATCATACTTTAGCCATTTTCTAGTTTTTGGTGACCAACAAATGATTAATGAGAGCACAGGTAAAGATTCAATGGCTGATTTGCTTTTGATGCCACGTTATTCAAATTGTGTAATGCGTTGTGGATTATTGTGGAACAGGATTCATGTGTTCTTCAATTCGGTCCTTGATTCATTTGGTCTCTTTTCAAGATATGGGAGTAGTGACAATAAAATTTTAGACAAACAATTTAAAATGATTCTCAGTAATATTATATATAGTTATATAGCCACTGCAAAAGATATGTATAATCTTGATAGGTTGTTCCAAAAGCGGAATTGGTTAATTGGAATGCGGTTTAATTGAGATGATTTCTGCATGACAGCGTTGTTCTGATTAAGCAACTTGCACTGTATTTTGGACATGGTACAAATATTTACTATTGAACCATATAAAGATATTTATGTATGAAACATGAAGTTCAATTCACATTTACATTTGACCTCATGTTTTGCTTTTAAAAAAGGAATACAATTTAAGCCGTGTCCTAAGAATATTTCATAAGTACTGCCATTTTCCTTTATTTTGATTTTTTCACCCCACTATTTTTGCTGGTTTTCATGAGTTTAAGAACAAATTAAAATAACCGAATAAAGACAGCGTTTTGTAAATATCCTGCAGCATGATACCCCAGTTCTTATCTGGAAAGGTAGTCAGTATTTGTCGTTTAATGAGAATTAAACTGCCACTTGTTTTATACCAGGCCGACAAGGTCAGGCGCCCATGAATCCATTTTTTGCCAATCTTAAGCGATAAAAAATTACAATAATTTTATGTTTAGGAATGATAGTAGGTTATAATCCATACATGATTATAGCACAGTCCACCCCAGATAATTCCATCTTGGTTAATCACAGCTTTCGGTTAATTGCAACATTTCCCAAAAAACGGAATTAATTCTATGTATGATCTCACTGGTTAGTTGCAACAAACTTTGGTTAATCGCAACAAATATTTGACCTCAAAAAGTGGCATTTCCAAGATTTCAATCAACAAAATCTCATTATGATTAGATTTCAACATGGGTGAAATCATGACAGGTCAAAAATAGAGAATGGACAGGTTTAATGCTACAGTACTGTGTCACCACTCTGTTGGACACAAAATAAGGTGGGTGCATTGCAGTATGGGTTTGTGAGGTTCTGTGACCATTAGGTTTGACGTGAGGGGGCTGGATACCAGGTAGACAATGGCAGTTGTAAGGAGAGACTGAGCAATATCCTTTGTTTTGACCAATGGGTTTGGTGAGAGCTTATTGTCTCTCGTTACAGCTAATCTCTTTGGCCCTTAAAAATGTTGAGAACAATTAATCCAATCTGAATAAGATGCCGTCTTGCATCAAAGCTGCTTTTGCTTGCCAAAATCTTTACAGGGCTTCCATATGGTTGTTGTTTCAATCAAATTGTCCAGTCTGTGGTAGACTACAAAACAGTGTTTACAACAACTGGTTTGAGATTACCATTTATAGTATGAAACTGATCAGTGGTCAAATCAAAATTGCTATAAAAATTTACAAGCAGTGGTGAAAACAGTGCCCCATCATTTTGTCTGAAATTGACCCACAATACCACATTCATGGACGGTCCCAAGCCCATATAAACTCAGAGGGAAAATGTTGCAATAATGGACAGGAAGCCCAACTTCTGTTAATCGCAGCATTTTCGCTAATCCCAAGGTGTTACGATTATCCGGAGTGGAGTGTGCAAGTTAGCAGGCAGATGGTGGAATCTACTGGTTGGGCCTTATATCCCCCTTTCTCTTTGGCTTTCTCTCCCTGACCTAAGGTGACATGACTTTGTTTTGCTCAAGCCCTAGCTCATAAGGGAAACAAATGTTAGCGAGTGTGATACTCTTAAAGAAATTTTTTTTTTCCCTAAAAATTATCTTTACAGTATGTGAAATTATCTGAGAATCTCTCTTTTTTGGCGAAGATGCCATGCCATTGTCCGTGTGAGATTTGGATGGCTTTAGGCTGAGCATTGGGGTAGAAAGCTGCTGGCTTCTACTTGTAACAATTCCCCTTTGTTTCACCTTTTCTTAAGGAATTTGTGAGTGTTACTGCACTGAACTCTAAATCAAAGTGTCCTTTTATAGTGTGTAATGTTTTTCCTTTCTTAGGATTTAACATGGGCTAAAAGTGTCATAAGTGAATATTGCTATCCCTTGAAGTAAAGCTCTATCCTTTTTTCTATTACAGAACATCATTATATTTTCCAAACATTATATTATTGTCTTTAAGAATTACATTAAAAACTATAGGTATTGAAAAAAAAATTAATGTTTTGTTATTTCTTTAAAGCTCCAAGTTGGGTATGGTAGCATAGAATGATAGATCTACTTCTGTAATGTTATTTTTTATGTGGTGTGAAATTAAGCAATTATTGATATGAATGTTTGAATTTAAAACATGATTTGCTTAATTGAAGAAGTGACAACAATGATAATGATATAATTTCTGAATTTAAAACATGATTTGCTTAATTGAAGAAGTGACAACAATGATAATGATATAATTTCTGGAAAAACTATGTTTGTTTTTTTTTAGGGGGGGGGGGGGGGTGCTCTTGCTTACCATTTTAATATATTATTTGGTATTTTGTTGGGTATTTTTCCGTTGTCAAGTATTTGTGTTGAGAATTTGAATAAAGCATCCGGTGTCTTTCTGTTTTAATTGCTACTTATTCAAATTTCAGTGATTTGATATTTTAAGATTGTTTTGACCTTTCGTGTTAAAGAAGAATTGTTGCCCATTCATATATTCATTTTTTCTTTCATCTACTCTATTTAATACATTTTTAAAAAAAAAATTTTTAAGGAGGGCATGTTGTTATTCAAACTCTGATTCAATGTTGATTTTGTTGCTTTCTTTTATTTATGTGATATGTATCAATGGAGATTAATGGAGATTTGCATTTTTTGTTGTTATCTATTCACAAGTTTCTAGGCAATGACGGTAGCAAGCAATTGTATCTGTTTAACTGGGCTAAACGCCGGCTCCATGATGTCATGGCTGGGAAGGACTACTACTTTCTACATTATAGAATATATGAAATCAAATTCTAAAGTTTTATTTATCTTTATTTTTTTTAATAGTCCAAGTGAAGCCTGATGATGGTTTTTGTTTTGAATTGAATTATCCATTTGTTAGAGAGCAGATTGTTTGTATTTTGAAACGGCTTCATAAATAGCTGGGTGGGGAGGTCGCTTGCTGTGTCTTCTATACTCCTATATCTGTTTTCCAATTGTCTTTTGTCTTTGTCTTGGAATGAGTTTCCCTTGCTGGAGTCCTTGGCTGAGAGAGAAACAGTCATATGTATATTAATAGTTTTGGTAGATGATATGTCTTTTTGTTTTAAATCATCTCTTTGTTATGTATTGTTATATTTGTTGTTTTAAATGTATGTATGATATAAGCATTTGAATGTGTTCCTCTTAGTCTGTCTTGTGCTTGTGTCTGGATGAGATTTTTAGGTGATCTCAAACTAAGTATGCTCTGGGAATCCATCTGTTCCCTATTTGTACCATTCCCCTTTGTCTTACTTTTCTTGTGTGCTTTTAATTGTAATCTAGATTTTTTTTTTACTATCCCATTTTCTTCCTTTTTACTGGTGCTGAAATGACCTAAATCTGTGGCAAGCACCGTAAAACCCTTAAAAACATTTTTTAAATTTAATAAATGGCTAGTAATTTGATTTTTTTTTCTCGAATGATTAGAGAGGTGAGTGAAACCAATGAAATCTTACAGTTATTTCAGAGCTTAAAATAGTCACAAATTTACAATTTTACTTCTTTTTCTTTGTTTTCTCTTTTTCATAACTTTACCCTGTCTTCTAACACGGCTGTGAATGTTACTATTTTCTTGAATCGCCAATTGCAATATCCCTATCTGCATCCTACTGTAAATTTTTACATTCTTGATTATTTTATTTGGCATTGATATAATTAAGGCAATTAACTCGTTTATTATTGGGTCTTTTTTTTTTCTTTTATCAGTCAGAAGATACATTTGTATTCTTGGAAATTTCTTGGGGTTTTTTTTTTTTCTTAATTACAGATTTTGGGTTAAATAAGGTATGTTAGTGATACAACAATTCTTGTTTGTTTGGTTTTTTTTAATCCCATCATTTGAGGTCATATTATCATTGTTCTTTAAAGTGGAAACTGGACTGTGACCTATGTAGTCAGGGTTTGAGCACAGTTCCCAAAATCTTCTTTTTTTTCCCTTTGGCATGATTATTAACCTCCAATTGATTAGCTAGAAAATGTAAAAATTTGGTCATTCTTGTCCACATGATATCATTGAGTCAATCATTTGTCATTTCCTTTTTAGAACGGGCATCGAGTCTTTTGAATTCAGGTTTGATTTTTTTTTTCTCCCAGTTTATCGCCAATGGAGTTCTTCAAATGAAAGGATTATTTTTTATATTCTTTATAAGAAATTATGATATGTTCATGGTTGATTTTGAGTCTTGAAATTAGTAGAATCAAAGAACATATCTAATCAGTAGTTCAGTTTTACTTCAGTTCCATCTAATATTCTGTCAATTTCATGTAATGTTCATTCATTAATTCATTATTTTGCATTTCTTTTTACTCTGCCCAATCTATGTGTTGTGTTATTTCTCAATGCTGTGATAGAATTATTTCATGGTGTCCCATTTTTTCTGATGATTTCATTGTCCTTTTTGATGAAGAACGTTTAAAGTTTTAATTTTTACATGTTTATTTGTGCATGCAGCTGTGTTTGTGTGTGTGTTTGTAAAGGTGAAATTCTGTTAGTTTGAGAGTAAAGAAAAATAAATCCCTCAGATACGTTTATAAAATATTTATGATTTTTTAAAAACATTTGGGGAGGGGGTTAAATCATGGTAATGTGAAAATGTAAAATAAGTCCTTTTCTTTAAGGTTTAGATTTTTTTAATCTGGTAAAATTTACCACAAGTCAAAGTGATATCAAGCTGCTAGAAGCTGTGGACTATAAAAAGTAATGATTAAAACTTAATATAACAACTTCGAAAAAGAACGAAATTCCATATGGCTATGTGGTCCTGTGGTATGACACTCGCTTTTGGATCGGAAGGTCCTGGGTTTGAGCCTTGCTAGGCGCATAGTTGAGTCCTTGTAAAAGGCCCTTTACTCACATTCTGTTACAGTACTCATGTTTAAAATGAGTACCTGGCCATTAACAGCGTTGTGCCTGTTGGAAAATAACTGTTATATCACCTAGCAGGCGACATGTCTCGTTCTACATGGTAAGTGTTGCTGTTGGCCAAGGACCCCTTCTAAAGCGCTTTAAGCATGTTTAGTTGCTATTGCATTATATAAAAGCTCAAGTCATTTTTATTTTAAACAGGGAACATTTTGGGCTAAAAAGAAGGGTTTTAGCCTGAAACATTCTGTGTTGGGTATTCTGCTCTTATTTTGAAGCTGTTATATTCATTTTTCTTCATTACTTGTTAAATTTCACTTCCTGCTTTATATGCTGATCAATGATGGCTCTCATCAATTTTAGGTGTGTACCCATTTTAGGATTTATTGATGGTCATAAGAACCAAACGCAAATCGTTTTAATTTTTTTTTGGTTTCAGGTCCTTATACAAAAATTGTACTCCATTTTATTACTAGTCTTTAGGCAGGTTTTAATTTTACTTTTACTGGGTAGAGTCTTTGACCTCCCACTGTAGGCAGATCGCTTGCTGAGTCTTCTATCCCCTTATATCGGTTCCTTTGCTTTTGAATGGGATTACTTGGTCTTGTCGTGGCCTCAGCTGGATAAGTTGGCTGGGAGAGATGCAGTAAATTATTAGTTTTTGGAGATTATATTTTTAAACTTTTATTCTTTGAGAAAACTTTGATATCACTTGTTTGTTTTTTTTTTTGTGGATTTCTTTTAGTTAAAGACTCTGAAATAATTTAAATTTTCTCAATGTGGCGTGGGCATTTAAGGAGTATGTTGAGGAGGTATAGTTATGGGACTGTTGAAGTGAATTGAAAAATGTTCAAATTTTTAACGTAAAGAGTATGTTTCCAATGTCAACTATTTTTTCATTGTTTTGTTTTGTTTTTTGTTTTTTTTTTTTGTTTTGGCTGTGTTTTAATCGGTGGTGGTATAATTATCTCTCCACATGTTGAATAATTTTGAATCTTGATTTAACAAAATATTTATTTTACTTTATTAAAAATAATAAATAGTAACCAACGTAACCCACTCATTTTTATTTTGCACCTTCCAATTCTGACTCTTGTATCACGTATTGCAATAATTTCATTGGGTGGGGTTCCTGACCTCCCATAGCGGGCAGGGGGGTACATATTGTGTCTTCTATCCCCTTATATCTGTTTTCCAACATGCTTTCTGTCTTTGTCTTGGAATGAGATTACTTGGTTTTGTCCTGGCCCTGGCCCGAGTCCTGGCTGGGAGGGAAACAGTCAAATGCATAGTTATTGTTTTGAGAGATGATATTTTTTTCCTTGTAAATCATCTCTCTGTTATGTATTATTATATTTATATTTAATGTATGATGTAATCATTTGAGTGTGTTCCTCCTTGTTGGATTTTGTGCTTGTGTCCGGATGAGACTTATAGGTGATCTCAAGCTAAGTACATTGATGGTATGCTCTTGGAATCTACATCTGATCCCTATTTGTTCCCAATTCCCCTTTGTCTTACTCTCTCTTGGGTGCTTCAATTGTAATTCTAGAACTTTTTACTATCCCATTTTCTTCCTTTTTACTGGCGCTGATATAACCTAAATGTGTTGCAAGCGCCGTAAAACCCTTAAAAACAAAAACAAAACATGCAATAATTTCATATAACAAATAAAGGGATAAAGGAGATTTACAATGGGTGGAGATGGAATAGAGAGAGTGATAGCTGACTCTGGCCAAAGGAAGGTGGGGAGGCAAGAGTTCAAAATTGACTAAGTTGGTGCGATTTCATCTATCCCTTAAATAGCGTAACAAATCGCTTTAAAACCCCTGAAAATAACTAATAAGCACTGCCAACATTGCTCTCTCTCTCTCTCTCTCTCTCTCTCTCTCTCTCTCTCTCTCTCTCTCTCTCTCTCTCTCTCTCTCTCTCTCTCTCTCTCTCCACACACACAATAACATGCAAAGTTAGGGCATTAGTTTTAAGGGACCAAATAGGAGCCGCATGCTATTTTTTATCGTTTCAGGTTTCATGTCAATTTTGTTTATGAGTGTCTCTTTGGGTAGCTGGGTCTGTAAGGTCTGATGGAAAGCACTTTGCGATCTATCTAAAGGGAAGCAATACAATTGCTGTCGTCTTCTAACACAATAGAAACTAAGGTAAACTCCATGGATCTAGGTGTGTCTTTTATCTCCTTTTGTCTGTTTTCTGAGTTGCTTTCTGTCTTTTTTTTGTCTTGGAATGAGATTACTTTCCCTGGCCAGAGTCCTTGGCTGGGAGGGAAACAGTCAAATAAATGATTGTAGTTTTTGGGAGATGATATTTTTTCCCTTGTAAATCTTATTTGTACTGTTATTTTTGTTGTTTTGAATATATAATGTAAGCATTTGAGTGCATTACTCTTAGTCTTATCCTATGCTTGTTTCTGGATGAGACTTATGTGATCTCAACTGGGTGAGGTTCCTGACCTCTCATATTGGAGGATCTTACTGTGTCTTCTATCTCCTTATATCTGTTTTCCAACATGCTTTCTGTCTTTGTCTTGGAATGAGATTACTTGGTTTTGTTCCGGCCTTAGCTGGATACCCTGGTTGGAAGGGAAACAGTCAAATGTATAGGTAGAGTTCTGGGAGATGATATTTTTTTGTCTTGTAAATCATCTCTCTGTTATGCACTGTAAGATTTTTGTTTTACAGATATATATATTATTTATAAACAATAAACATTTGAGTGTGTCCCTCTCAGCGGGGGCCTGTGCTTGTGTCAGGATGAGACATTTAGGTGATTTCAACCTAAGTACAATGATAATGTGCTCTTGGAATCTACATCTGTTCCCAATTTGAACTTGTTCTCCCTGGGTGGGGTTCCTGACCGCCCATGGTGAGCAGGGAGGCACTTCCTGTGTCTTCTACATCTGGCTGGGAGGGAAACGGTCAATTGGATAGTTAGAGATTTTGGGAGATGATATTTTTTGTCTCGTAAATCATCTCTCTGTTATGTACTGTATTATGTAATGTTTACATATTATATTATATGACTTGTAAACATCTGAGTGTATTCCTCTTAGTGGGGACCTGTGTTTGTGTCTGGATGAGACTTTTAGGTGATCTCAAACGAAGTACTTTGATAATGTGCTCTTGGAATCTACATTTGTTTCCTATTTGAACAAATTCCCCTTTGTCTTAAGGCTATGAAGGATTACATAAATTAAATTATTGTTATCCTCCACATAGAATGTATTAGATAAACAAGTGTTTAATGTACAAGAAAAAAATAAAGGAATTTGGAGGAGGGTTGGAGTTATTCTTTCTTTTTCTTTTCTTTTTTTTTTCGAGTGCATAAGTAAATTATTGAGAAATGGTTGATATTAAATAGAAGCTCTTCTATTGCTAGTCATTGCAATTAAAATATTAACGTAATTTTGATTATAGTGTTTACTCATCCACTTGAAATATTGGTCTTTTTTGTACAAAATTAATAGGATTCTATTGTTTGCAATAATTGCCTTTGTAAGTAATACTATTTAATATTAATTTCATCGATATAATGGGTTTTATAAAGCAATTTTTGTGACTTTATTTTGATTGTTATTATACTGATTAATAAATTATTATATAAGAAAAAGTTGTTCTCCTGTTATTTTTTTTTTTTTTTATTTCATACATATTTTGATTTCTCATAACAATTTTAAGCTACCACGAACTTATAATCCTCAAACCCAGTGAGGTTCGAATATCAGATTTTCAAAACAGGCTTATAAAAAAAAATATTTAATCTGTGATGCCTTGGGCAAAATTGAGGTAGCCTTTCAACCTCTCATGGTTTATTTGATGTGTCTTCCATCATATATATTTCTATTCCTCCTCCACGTTCCTCTGGGTGGGGATCCTGACCTCCCATAGTGGGCAGGGAGGAACATACTATGTCTTCATCCCCCCATGTATGTTCTCCAACATGCTTTCTGTCTTTGTCTTGGAATGAGATTACTTGGTTTTGTCCTGGCCCTGGCTGGGAGGGAAACATTCAAATGTATAGTTAGTTTTGGGAGATGATATTTTTTTTCCTTGTAAATCATCTCTCTGTTATGCACTCTATTATGTTTTATTTATGTATTATATATGATTTGTAAACATTTGAGTGTATTCCTCTTAGTAGGGACCTGTGCTTGTGTCTGGATGAGACTTTTAGGTGATCTCAATTTAAGTACACTGATAGTGTGCTCTTGGAATCTACATCTGTTCCCTTTTGAACCAATTCCCCTTTGTCTGCCATAGCGGGCAGGGAGGTACATACTGTGTCTTCTATCCCTTATATCTGTTTTCCAACATGCTTTCTGTCTTTGTCTTGGAATGAGATTACTTGGTTTTGTCCTAGCTCTGGCCGGAGTCTAGCTGGGAGGAAACAGTCAAATGCATAGTTATTGTTTTGGGAGATGATATTTTTCTTCCTTGTAATCATCTCTCTGTTATGTATTATTATTTTTATTTTGAATGTATAATGTAAGCATTTGAGTGTATTCCTCTTTGTTGGATTTTGTGCTTGTGTCTGGATGAGACTTCTAGGTGATTTCAAACTAAGTACATTGGTGGTATGCTCTTGGAATCTACATCTGATCCTATTTGTTCCCAGTTCCCTTTGTCTTACTTTTTCTTGGTGCTTTAATTGTAATTCTAGAACTTTTTACTATCCCATTTTCTTCCTTTTACTGGCGTGATATAACCTAAATGTGTTGCAAGCGCCGTAAAACCTTAAAAACAAAACAAAAAACAACCTTTGTCTGCTTATTCTTGGATGCTTTAATTGTAATTCTAGAACTTTTTACTATCCATTTTTTCCCTTTTTACTGGTGCTGATATGACCTTAATGTGTTGCAAGCGCCGTAAAACCTCAAAAACAAATCTCCACGTTCCAGGGGAGGGGATTTACCACCCATTGTGGGCAGGGAGGTCACTGATATGTTTTCCAACTTACTTCCTGTCTTTGTCTTGGAATGCGATTACTTAGTTTTGTTCCGTCCTTGGCTGGGTGGGGTTCCTGACCTCCCATAGTGGGCAGGAAGGAACTTACTGTGTCTTCTATCCCCCTTTATCTCTGTACTTAGTTTGAGATACCTTAGTACCATCCAGACACCAGCACAGGTCCCCACGAAGACCAACACACTCAAATGTTTACGATAAAACCAAAAAATATAAAAGTACTTAACAGAGAGGTGATTTACAAAGAAAAAATATCTCCCCACACTATAACTTTGCATTTGACTGCTTCTCTCCCACCCAAGAAATTCAGGCCAGGGTCAGTGCAAAACCAAGTAATCCCATTCCAAGACAAAGACACGAAGAGACGCGTTTGGAAACACATAAGAAGATATAGAAGACACATAAGCGCCTCTCTGTCCACTATGGGAGGACAAAAGATCTAACCCAAATACGTCTTCTTGCTTTACACAAGAATTAGAATAAAAAGGTAAGTCAATAGGTAATAATTTTCAATACTTTATTTCAACTTCAACAAATGAATCATTGTAATGGTCATTAATTTCAATAATGTGGTGGGAACATGATGCATGACTTCAAAAACACAAATATATACACTCTTGGTACAACTTGGCGTAAGTTTTCTAATGACTCCTGATAAGGTGGGAATTTCAATGCTTGCTTACATTTATCATAACCAATAAAAACGGAAGAAATAAGATAATAAAGAAAAAAACTTAAGATGGTGAAGTTGGTTGGGTGTTTTAAAATAATATTTACTTTAACTTTTATTTGTTCTTTTTATTTATTTTTCTATTTATTTCAATAGACCAAATTTGGCTCCACCTTCACGCTTTCTTATATCTATAATAAAATATTTTATCTCTACACTATGCCTCAGAGTTTCTAAAATATCTTTAGTATGACACATGTTCAAAAAATTTCACCACAAATCAAGGTAAACCAATAAGTCGACGATACAGGAAAATGTTCATTAAATTAATATTACGAAACATGTAAACTGGATTTGTCTGTCATAAAACAACAAAAGGAAAGATTGTCCCAAACACAGAGAAAACAAGGATGAGGAGTAGCAGGAGAAAAAGAGCAGAAAAAGAAGGAGAGGAGGAAGCGAGTGGTTTAATAATATTGATTTTCATGTTACACAGAGAATGCGGTCTGAGACATAATCAATTCTGTACAAATTGTCTATCAAGAACCTTTGGCACTGTTGGTTGATTCAAATTTTCATTGTTTATTTTGATGAACTGATGGATTAAAACATTGAGGAGAAAATGAAAGACAGATGGACAAAATGCAAAAGGTTTGTTAGCAGGTAGGGAATCAGGATTCTTAAATGTCTGAATATTTTGTAAGCATGGTTCTTTGGATCAGAATAATGAATTGTGGAGATGTGTACTAAACTTTGACCTATATTTTCAATATGACTAATTTTCATCAAAAGAGAAGAAATAGAAAATCCAACCAAAACCTAATCTTCATTCTATTTCTTTACGACTGAAACAGCAATAATGACAATGACACTTTCCCCTCAAAAGACATGTCTCTATGTTTGGTTTGAGGGCTTTTTAAGCACTTACAATACTGTTCAGTTCGTTTCAGCAAAGATAAAAAGGAAGATAATAAACTAGTCAAGAGAGTTAGATTAACAAGCATCTTACAATAGGCAAGACAAAGGGGACCAGTTCTACAAAGATCAGAAACAGATCAAAGTGCACTTTATCCTTACAGCTTGTCAAAAACCACAAGTCACAATTAATTGTAAACACTGCCAAAAAGGGATGCACTCAAATGGTTACAAATAATATTATATTAAAAACCTTACAAAAACATTGTCTTGTTTTTGTATTGGAGAAGTTTATAACAGCACTTGCACCACAAGTGGGTCGATTAAGTGTCTGGAAAAGTAAGAAGATAGGCTTGGATATAAGTGTGAGCAGAAGTAGATGATTGAAGAAATGTACCTCTGTATCTGTGTCTGAGACAAAAAGCATCGCCTCACCTGAATCTTTGCCGAAAAAGATAATAGTTGTACTATTACAAACAACGTTTATATAAAATAATATGAACATAATATCAATCAATATTGACATAAGAGATATAACTGAGAGATAATTTACAAGGGGAAAAAATCCCCTCTCCTACAAAATGCATGATAGATTGACTGGTCACAAAAAAGAAGGAAATTTTTCAGCGTGTATCATGACCCATCCATGTGATTAAAACCTATAAATTTGAATTTCACTAACATTTACTAAGATGCAATCCAAAAGTTTGAAGTGTAATTACAAAATATGGTGGTTGAGTAGTACAGGTGGTGGGGATGATGATGAGTAGTCGGTTGTTGTAGTTGTAATGGTGATGTGGTGGCTGTTGTAGTAGTGGTGGTAGGGATGGTGATGTGGTGGTGGTTGTTGTAGTAGTAATGATGGTAGGGATGGTGATGTGGTGGTGGTTGTTGTAGTAGTAATGGTGGTAGGGATGACGTTGTAGTGTTTTTATATAGCAGTGGTGGTAGGGATGGTGATGTGTTGGTAGTAGTAGTAGTAGTGATGGTAGGGATGGTGATTTGGTGTTTGTTGTTGTAACGGTGGTAGGGGTGGTGATATGGTGGTTATTTCAGAATGTATAGTAAAATAAAGGGAGTAAAAATGACTCTTTTAAAAGATACAACACAAAGTAAACGACGTTTCGTTGATTTGTATCTTGTATAAGAGTCCTTTTTACTCCCTTTATTTGACTATACATTTTATTGACTCAATTAGGCACCTCTAGATTTTGGTTATGTCAGTAATGGTGGTAGGGATGGTGATGTGGTGGTGGTGATTGTTGTAGTAGTGGTGGTATGGATGGTGATTTGATGGTGGTGGTTGTAACAGTAGTGGTGGTAGGGACGGTGATGTGGTGGTTGTAGTAGTTATGGTGGGGATGATGCTGTGGTTGTATTTGTGGTAGCGGTTATGTTGATATAGGTGTGGTGAGTCCTTTTTATTAATAAAGAGAAATTGAAAAAAGCAGAACTGTGATAGTGATGGGTGGAGATAAACAACCATTTCAGCGCAAAGGTGGAAGATTCTCAGCTCTCAAGATATCAATGGCCAAACTGGAATGACATTCTGTGATCCTCAACCCAGAATTTTCTACCTCCTCTTTTCTAATGTTTTTCATAGGTTAAAGTACATTTGCAACACGCATGGGTCATTTAAGAATCTGGAAAAGTAAAATAAATGATTTCGATAGAAGAGAGAACAAGAGTAGACAATGGAAGAAATGTTCCTCTCGGTGCTGTTAACAGATTTATGTGACCCTAAATGATTATGATACGATAAATTGAAGAAGAAATAAGAATGTGACAATTTGCTTATGGATTTTGTATCCTAGGCTATAAACATAGTGATAATAAATTCATTTCTCGTTTTCAGAAATGTTTGAAAGACATAGATGCAACCTTTTTCTATCTTAGTGGAATGAATAAAGCTGAATGGGAAAAGGTAGCAGTAATGAAAATAGGTAATGATAATGAACCTTTATCTACACATGCAAAATGATAACATGACTATTAACAAGTAATGAATGATAGTGAGCAAATGGGGAATGGAGATTGCTGAGACACAAGGATGATTCAATATCAAATAATCAATGTATAATACAAATGTAATGGTGCTTATTGCTTTGTGCGGCTATGTGGTCTAGTAATGACACTCGTCCTGCTCTAAGCAGTGCCAAGGCTCTTAACTCACACTCTCTCACGGTACTCAAGTGTAAAATAAGTACCTGGGATTTAACAGCGTTGTCTCTGAAAAAAAATGTAATATCGCCTAACAGGTGTCATGTTTCATTCTACGTGTTCAGTGTTGCTGTCAGCTAGGGACCCTTGTAAAGCGGTTTTTAGCACATTTAGTGGATAATGTGCTATATAAAACCTCATGGTTTTTGGGGTTTCTTTTGTTTTTTAATAAAATCATAATGAATGAAATTAAAGACTAGTTTGAGTCAATAAGGTTGTTTTTTTCTTCTGCTATGTGAGTCTATTCGCACCAACACACATCTTTGTATATTAAGCCTTAACAGATGGTGTTTGATTACACTCTTATCTTTACATGATATCTTGTCATTTTGACCTTGCTGACAGTTGTAACCTTGAAGCCTGAGTCGTTTAAGACCAAGTATTACCACACTCTTGGTAAAAATGGCAAGATACCATTACAGTAAAATAATATCCTGCTACATGTAAAGAGTTATTCATATCTGAATGTACATTAAATGTCATTGTTGAATTTTGATTTATCCTTTAAAATATTCATACAAAGGATGCATGGGGGGGGGGGGGGGGGGGGGGGAGAGGGAGAGAGGGAGAGAGGGAGAGAGAGAGAGATGTTTGTTTTAAAGGGTTTTACGGCGCTTGCAAAACATTTAGGTCATATCAGCGCCAGTAAAAAGGAAGAAAATGGGATAGTATAAAATATTCTAGGTATATGATTAAAAGGACATGAGAAAAAAGTAAGTCAGTCATAGGGAAACTGGTTCAAATAGGGAACAGATGCAGATTCCAAGAGCACACTATAAGTGTACTTAGTTTGAGATCACCTTAAAAGTCTCACCCAGACACAAGCACAAGATCCCACTAGGAGGAATACACTCAAATGCTTACAAATCATATGTTAAAAAAATAAATAAATAACAGTATGAGAGATGATTTAGAAGGAAAAAAATATCTCCCAAAACTATAACTATACATTCGTCTGTTTCCCTCCCAGCCAAGGACTCCAGCCAGGGTCAGGACAAAACTATTTAATCTCATTCCAAGACAAAGACAGAAAGCAGTTGGAAAACAGATATAGGGGGATAGAAAACACAGCAAGTACCTCCCTGCTCACTATGGGAGGTCAGAAACCCCACCAAAATAACAATAAAAAAATAGGGAGGGGGATTGAGGGTAATGAATCATTTCAAGCAGCATCACTTCACATATGTGTCAATGCGTGACATAATCAGTCGGAAGGTGAACATTTTGGATTTGCATTTTTTTTGCATTTTCTGAAAAGAATATGCTCCCCAAAGCATTTTAATCTTTATTGGGTGATTTTTCATGAATTTATGGTCAGATGTTTGGGAAAGGTATCGAGCAACTTTCTCAAATTTCATACCTTTTCAACTTGACCAGCTGTAAAAAATATTTAGAAGTGAAATTAAGCTTTGATATTTCCCGCAGATGTACAAAAAGGGTTGATTTAATCATTTGTGACAAGAACTCATTTTTGATAAAAATTGACCTTCAAACTAAACTTGGCAATATCTCAGTTCAAACTTTTTCAACACTGATTATTTCATTCACAGTAACATATATTCAGTAAGATCACAGAGCTGATGTGAAAGCACGTCTTAATGGTGTAGCATCCAAACAATCAATTATATTCAAAAAGCACACAGATAACTGAAAAACACCCATGATATAAATGAGATACACATATTCTTCAAGAGGCATGCTGCATTTCAAATTCAGTTATCACAAAAATAGAACTTTGTATTCTTTCAAATCAATGGTAAAATATAATTTTCAAGACGTCTCCAGAATGAGTTTGATATGACATGTGATCATGGTTCATAAGAATAATGATTTAACAAGAATACAATGCTATTCGAAGGCATAGATTCATTTCATTGAGCATAAAGAAATAGTGCTATGTATTATTAACATTAAAATTGATACAGTAAATGAAAACAAAAAGTACAACAATATTCTTAAATGTGTGAAATAAATAAAACAATCTCTTTCGGCCATTATCAGTTTATGAAAGAAGAAAAAAAAATAGATTTCTATTTCCCCAAATATATCAACACCTACAACAGCAAAAACGTTAAATACTACTTTGAAGACTACAGTCCTGCAAAAAGAGATGTGGAAATATACTTTTGTTTGTTTTTGTTTTTTTAATGATTATGATGTCATATTGCACAAAATTTCCTATGAGGCATCCTTGAATTTACAAGAGAAGTGCTCAACAGCTTTCCCTGAACCAGACATATTTCAGACAACAAATAAGAAAATTGAAAATTCAAACTCTTGTTTACAAATAAAAGTCAAAGAACTGAGCATTACATAATTTTGAAAATGCGCTATACATATGTCATCTATTACTATTATTATTAAACAAAGAACAAAACATGTATTATCATAGGGTGAAAGAATTTCGCTTATCTAAACAGGAAAAAAATATCTGAGATGCTTCAGAACAGAGACTAGTGGCTAAATCTAAAATGTTTAATTTGTTTTTGTTTTTGAGGGTATTACTGCGCTTGCAACACATTGAGGTCATCAGCGCCAGTAAAAAGGAGGAAAATGGGATAGTAAAAAGATCCAGAATAACAATTAAAGCACCCAAGAAAAAGTAAGACAAAGGGGAATTGATTCAAATAGGAAGCAGATGTGGATTCCAAGAGCACACTATCAGTGTACTTAGTTTGAGATCACCTTAAAGTCTCATCCAGACACAAACGCAGGTTCCCACTAAGAGGAATACAACACAAAAAAGTAATACAATGCATAACAGAGAAATGATTTACAAGACGAAAAATATCATCTCCCAAAACTCTAACTATGAATTTGACTGTTTTCCTCCCAGCCAGGATATCTGGCCAGGGCAAGGACAAAATCAAGTAATCTCATTCCAAGACAAAGACAGAAAGCATGTTGGAAAACAGATATAGGGGGATAGAGGACACAGTAAGTGCCTCCCTGTCCACTATGGGAGGTCAGAACCCCATCCAGCTAAAATGTTTAACAGAAACTTTCTGTTTTCAATAATTGTATATGGAAGAAAGAAATCAAAATTTGACCAATTTTGTCACCCCCGTTCTCAAAATTAATTTTTGGTGTAATTGGGATCTCTACATAGCTAGACATAATACTCAAATCAAATGAAGTATTTAATGCTCACATTATTTTCTGTAAAACGATGAGTTTCCAGGGTGACAATAATTATATCTCAGAATGGTTCATATCCTCCAATTTGATGTTTGATCATAATTGGAAACTATAAATGCCACTTGCACTACAAGCACACACACACACATATATGTATGTACACATACATACATACATACGTACACACGCACATACATACATACATACATACATACATACATACATACATACATACATACATACATACATACATACATACATACATACATACATACATACATACAAGATAACCACAAGTGATATGTTTTGTCTGGTAATATGTAAAGGCCTGGGAAGAAAGGAAAACAAGAGACAATGAATGAAAATATGACCAAATGAAATAAAACGAAATATTACTACAGAAAAAAAGCGAGAAGGGCCATGAATATCTGAAATTCATGCCAAATATTGCATTCTGGGACTAAGTTTACGAGAATAATAATAAATGCTTACAGTCTCTTCATCTAATAAAATGACTGAATTTAGCTGTAAGAAATAGTGAAAATTTGACAATTGAAAATATAATTAACTGGGAATTTCACACTGAATAAACTAAAATGTCAGTACTATCTTAAAACTTTCTCTGCAACATTACATCGATGTAGGTCAAGACTATGTGACCCACTGCTACAGACTAGTATTATGTTAGGATCAATGATGTGCTCAATTTGAATCCATATTCAAAAATGTGAAACAAGTTAAAATTCTATGTTTTAATGAGGAGAATGAATATAGAAACTTAAAACGGCCAAAAACAAAAACAAAAACAAACAAAAAATACCCAAAAAATGAAAAGAAAAAGAAAGAAAAAACACCCAAAAAAGTAAACTTAAATTTGGAATTTCTGATTTTAACCCAGGTTTATTACCAGATTCTGCCCCCCGTTGATCATATATTTTCATCCTCTACCAATCAAACATGGGCATACTCAAGATCTCCTGTGGCTCATTGTTTTCCTCTGGATTATTTACAAGATTAGTGCTACCACTCCCATTGGTATCACCATTGTCGCAACCATCTATCATTACATTGTTTAGATCAGTGCCACTGCTGCTGCTGTTGTTGTTATTGTTGTGACGAACTTCATTGTTACTATTACTGCCTGAGGAAGTATCATTGAACTGTCTTTGGTTATTGCTGATACTATTGGTTGAGATGGTTGTGGCAGATGTACGCTGACCAGCAACGCTGTTGGTAATGCTTCCAATGTGACCGTTGAACTGTTTGGCAGAGCTATTGTGGTTGTAATTATGACTATATGTTGATGGAACTGATTCGGCAGGAGGAATGTAAGGTTGATAATTGAATGGGGTGTTGTGCTTCTCTGTATACGTCTTTGCAGAGTCCTCACTGAGAACCCTTTCCAAAGCAGCAACTCCATTGGATGGAATGAGACTTCCCACAACGCGTTGGTTGTCTTCAGTGCGAAGGCGGATGATTTGCATTCGTGAGGCAGAGTTTAAGCTAACCAAGACACTCTCCACTTTACTCCAGACACTAAGCACAGATCCACTCAATACCCAGTAGAATCGTGTCCTCAGACCAAATTCACACAGCATACCGGCAGCAGCTCTCCGACAATTTCCTTTCCTGATAGGGAAAAAAATAAAATGGAAAAGAGTTTTGATGACGTAAAGAAACAATTTCGATTGATGGAATGTAGTCCTTCAAGATGTGAGGAACAAGGAGCCAGAGTTTAATTCAGTTCCTATAGAGTGAAACGGACAATAGTAATTGCTTGCTACCATTTGGATAGGTTGCAAGTCTATAGCAAAGTCAGTGCTCTTAACAGACGAAAGTAAAAAAGTCTGAAAATGTTTAACCCACCCCCACCCATCAGTCGGTCAGACTCAAACTAAATCCAAAATGACACAACATAAGAAAAATATTTATATTTTCTGGAATATTTTATAAGATGTAAATATCATTTAATTCATACATTTATTACATCCGACAATGCTACTTATCCACTACATAAAGATACAATAAACTTTTGGCTGCAAAGGTCATATCATTCTCATGCCTTATGCTAGAACTTATTGGTTGTTGCAACCAAGTGGTTATACAAATTATTAGACTCATGAATTTTAAATAAACTGCAAAATAGAGAGAAAAACTGATTTAAAAATCAGCCAATCCTCTTCATTTCCTTGACTAAGGCGTAGTCAATTATACATCCTTAACGCGATATACTATTTCACTATGCAAGCTTGAGAGAGAGGAGAGAGAGAGAGAGAGAGAGAGAGAGAGAGAGAGAGAGAGAGAGAGAGAGAGAGAGGAGAGAGAGAGAGAGAGAGGAGAGAGGAGAGAGAGAGAGAGAGGAGAGAGAGAGAGGAGAGAGAGAGAGAGAGAGAGAGAGAGAGAGAGAGAGAGAGAGAGAGAGAGAGAGAGAGAGAGAGAGAGAGAGAGAGACTACTCTAAAAGAAACGGATATTACTTTATTCTGTGATCATGGGACAATAGCTAATAATACTAAAAAATCTGAGACACTGGAAAAGATGGAATTCCGCCAAAAAGCAGAAAATTAAAAGAAAGTATTTTCTGCCAGATTAACAGCTACCAGCTACCCAATCACTGCAGGACAGAATAAAATGTGACTTAACCCGGGATCAATCTGGGTCGTTTTGAGTGTGAAGCGAGTGCTCTACCAACTGAGCTATCAGGATCCCCTGATGATGAAAATGCAGTCACAATTAAAAGTATCAAGATGCTGATATTCTAACTTCACTAAGTGATTGTGTCTTGTCATTATTTTAGTATCAAATTAATCGACTTACCAATACTGATGACTGCACTGAGTCTCAGATGCAATATACTGGTCTTCCCATAAAGGCTGGGCTACATCAGGCAGGCACTTTTTATACTTTTTTCGTATCTCCTCCAGCGTCTCGCATCGACTCTGTAGGCCACTGTTGGGTCTATAGAGGTTGAACATCAACTCTCTTTTCTTATTCTTTCCTTGTATCACAGCCAACACAACAGTCTTCTTCAGATTACGATCCTGTTAGATGAAAATAAAAAAGCATGGATTAATTAATTCAAACAGTCGAAAACAAACAAATTTCAAAATGGAAAAGTGATACAGAAATGATAGACCTGTAAATGAGCTCTATAAAAATTGACTGAAACTCTTCGACAAACTGAAGATTCAATTATTTTTTAAAAAATAAGGGCATCATTGGAGAGGAGAGTGATAAATACAATACATTAAAATAGTGGGTGTTATTTCTTACTGGAAGTATGACTGCCATAATTTGATGTAGAAGGAATGCTAAATAAGCATGTCACTCATATAGGTAAAGATGACTTCATCAAAGTCATATTCCTGCCTCTGGAATTTTTTTTGACATAGTCAGAAAAATAATCACCATTATCATCTTTAACTTCTAGCCATGACCAATTGAATTTATTCCTCACACTCACATCTTTAACTTTATCGATGCTCGACAAGTCTGAATTGCGATCCACGAACAGCTCAGCCATTGTGAGAACATTAGAATAATGTAGCAATGATCAAACTTGATTTTCAATCAGTAAATGACAGAGAAACAAAAACTTAAATAAATATGACTTCTAGCCAATACACTGAATTATTAAGTAGAAGTGAATTATCAAGAAGAAACTTCGGCAGGCGTAGCGGAAAAATTCAAAGAATCGAAATGAAGGTAAATCGCCACAAAACAGCAAGCTCGCTTGGGCTTGAGCAAAACAATGGCAGAAAACGTCCTGATTTGCACGGGAATTAATTAGGCTACTTACCATTGTTCCTTATAATCAGGTACTCAATCAGTGAAGAAACGGTCAACCAGTTTGTATACAACGTGAGGCAATCGGAATGTGCTTGTAGCAATCCTAATCTAACTTTCGATTTAAAGGTGTCTCCATCATCTACTAGAGATGTTACTTCCGGCATTCGCATTTTATTTTTTTTTATAATTTTAAACCCCAGCTTGTAATTGTGGTCAATTTTGGCTTAGACGAAACAGTGAAATTTATCGCTCGGCGGCTCAGTTAAAATTGGCTACCGTTGGGATCACGACAGGTTGGAAAGTGAAAAAATAATTTAACGAAGGCTGTGTGAAATTTCACTGGAATGTGTTCAGTCACGCCAATTCTAAAAAGCGCCGCTTAGCCTTGGCAATAAATCCATCGTTAATATTAACGGCTCCCATGAGCTATGCGTAGCGTTATGGAACACTCCTAATTACTATACGGTCATTCGACGACGATTTGTGAATTCTTTCTTTCTTCACTTCTTTCTTTCCTTTTTTTTAATATTTGAATTTGACAAATTGACTGATTTCAGTTAATTGACTGAGAATTTACAGGTCTAAAATGAACAAACCAAATGCATAATGGTGAGAGAATATTTCTTCTCACTTTCAGATGACAGTCACTCATGAATTTGTTTTAAAATTCTGGTTTATGCCATGAGGCTATGTGGTCTTGTCGTATGACACTCACTTTCGGATCAGAAGATCCTGGGTTCGAGCCTCGCTCAGTGCATAGTTGAGTCCTTGGAAAAGGCTCTTTACTCACATTCTCTCATCGCACTCAGGTGTAAAATGAATACCTGGCCGTTAATAGCGTTGTCTCATTCTATATCTTACATGTTGCTGTTGGTCAGGGACCCACGTAAAGCGCGTTGAGCACATTTAGTGGATATTGTGCTATATAAAAGTCTAGTTTTTTTTTTTTTGTTTTTTTTTTATTTGTATTTGTAGTTAACCAAATAACTGTTCTGGAGACAAGATGAAGCCATTAAACAAATGAAACGAACAGCAGTAACTATTCATCACAGACACAAACCTAGACCTACCATAAAGAGAAAAAAATCCTTGGATTATTTCTTTTTACATAAGAAACAATCATAAAATCAAATTAAAATGTGGACATACAAGCTTTAAGATACATGGAATTAACCTACAATGACAAAAACAAGAGAGAGAGAGAGAGAGAGAGAGAGAGAGAGAGAGAGAGAGAGAGAGAGAGAGAGAGAGAGAGGGAGGGAGAGAAAGAGAGAGAGAGAGAAGAGAGAGAGAGAGAGAGAGAGAGCGAGTGAGAGAGAGAGAGAATGAGAGAGAGAGAGAGAGAGAGAGAGAGAGAATGAGAGAGAGAGAGATAGAGAGAGAGAGATAGAGAGAGAGAGAGAGAGAGAGAGAGAGAGAGACAGATAGAGAGCATGAGAGAGAGAGAGAGAGATGAGAGAGAATGAGAGAGAGAGAGAGAGAGAGAGAGAGAGAGAGAGAGAGAGAGAGAGAGAGAGAGAGAGAGAGACTACTCTGCCAGAATATTTTATGAATTGATTTTTCTTTAGACTAGAAGGAGGGCATAATGAATTGTATATTTAATTTTTTTTTTTTAAAGACAAATATACTAAAACAAAACAAGACACCAACTTGCACATAAAACATAAGATTGCCAATAGTTTTAGACTATAACGCTACATCTAAAAAGGTAAAAAAAAATCTGGACCTATTTGCCCCATTCCAGTGCTGTCAACCCTAGCCCATGTAAATGTGTACAATGGAGAGCCAAACTGATTAAGGTTTTGAAAAAAAAAAATGCATACAATCCTGAATAAAATATATATTGGCAACATCATAATTGATATTTAAATTAATAAACTTACTCTTCATTGACTTTCAGGATCAACGTATTATAAATGTGATATGAATGACCCAGTCAGATATTTTAGTGAACTCATGAAATTTGAAATCAAACTGTTGAAGAACACTAAAAGAATGTATGAGTTAAATAAGGCTTTAAACAAAAGAAATTGAAAGATGCCTACAATCCTTAGGAAAATGCATAAACAATTACCAAAAATGAGTAAGAATATGCATTTTTTAAAGTAAGGTTCGCAGCAGTGCCATTCCCTTCCCAGTCGATCATCAACTGATCCAAGACCACCACTGGACTTGTGGCACTTTTGAACTTTTGACAATTGACTCTAGTCTGTCTAGGTCGACGTCCCATGAATTGAGTACAAGTGAAAATGTGACGTGGCGTGATGACGATTACGCAGATTCACCACTTTCATATCAGCTTCAATCTTCACATTGCATTCTCCCCAAAACAGCAGAATCTGAAGATTATCACCACATAAATTGTCATTTGACAATATTTCAGAATTGAGAACAGTGGAGTAAATTTGGCCATGTATGCATTTCATTTCTCGGTTTAAAAAAGAATATTTTCAAATTGTCTCCAAAACTTTGGTTACAAAATTGGAATCTGGAGTAAAAACCTGAAATGAGCAAATTTGACAACACACACACACACACACACACACACACACACAAAAAAAGCCTGTGTAAACCAATTAAATCAGTGCAAGTGGCAGCTCTCAGCAAGTGAAATCCTAGACAACAGCCACTCGTCCCACAAAATGAGGGTTTTTAAAATTGAACTCTGTCAGAATCACTCCTAGAACAGTGACTCACTTTTCTTAACCAAGCATTTAATCCTGTCTGACCCAGACACTAATTGCACACGCAATGACTAACCTGAAGACTACAGTAAAACCCTTCATCCAATGAACCACATCGTCTCCACAGTTCCATGGCTGCCTGGCATGTCATACCCCTTTCCACAGCAAACTTGCTCAGCTCTGTTTTGGCTTGATTGGTCACTGTGTTACCCACAAATACCTTAGTCTCGATTTTTCGAACTTTTTCTTCACCTGATCCCAAATCTTGAGTTTTAAAAATAATAAATATAAAGCATTTTATAAATTAAAATGTAAATGTTGAAATAGAAATGTGAAAAAGCTGAAGCAGCAATTAATTAGTTATAGCACAATGATGAAATGAAGTGACATTATTATCTTTAACACAATTAAAGAAAATTGAATGATTATAAATTAATAACAGAAAAATTGTGATAAAACTAATTAATTGAACAAAGATGAAATTAAAGTGAACCAGCTTGATTTTAGGGGGTAGGAATCACATCCCATATAAGCTATTGAAGAAATTGATTCCAAAGAGTGACAAGGTCATTTAGGTACCCGATCCTAATTCTGTAAGTGTTTAATTACAACACATAAAAAAGAAAGTGTTGACAAATCTTATATTTAATGTTTGGTGATTTTCTTAAAAGTAGAAAAATGACTTTCTCATTTTTCCCCTTGAATTACTTAATTAATAATAATAAGTTTAATCATACCTAGAATGCCCATGTCCCAACGACCATTTCTCTTGGCTTCCAAAATAATGGCTGTCAAAGTATCCATAAAATACTTGAACAGGGCATTTTGGACAGCAACTTTCATACCCAAGATTCGATTGAGAAACTTGGAGATATTATTGAAGTCTGAGGAATTTTTTGAAAAAAAAAGATGAATTAAGAATAATTTTTTTGAAGATATTAACAAACAGAAATTTATCATAAAGTCAGTGGGAAAAATGTTTTAATGCTCCATCAAGAGTATGAGTGACCTTCGACAAATGAATGCCATATCACTTGCCTAACACATCATGTGTAGGCTATAACATTGCCTTACATTTAATATTCATACTTCATTGAAAATCTATACCAAAGTAAATTAATATATTCATGGTGCAATCGAATAATAACGGTACAAAATGTTATAAGCACCAATCCTCTGTCAACCAACCTTTTTCCAAAGTAGCAAAGCCTGTCTTTTCATCAATGTTGATCATTCCAACACCAACAAGTGCTTCCTTCACATCTAAAATAGAATGAAACACCCGGAAATCATTAGTATTCATTAAAGGGAACAAGACCAAACGCTGTGTGTGTTAGTTGATTACCGAGGATGCGTGTGTGCAATAACTTGGACTCGACAAGATTTGTGGTGAGATTGTCAGCAAGGAATTGACAATCAACACAGAAGGAACTAAATTGACGTCACTCAGCTCCAGTTATTGTTTTTAGCCTGCCATATTAAAGTAGTTCTCACTAATTTCATCAATCAGACTTAATGTTCAAGGGTACACAGTGTTTTATGTCTTGATACATTATATCCGGCTGGCAGATGTTATGCGTAATTTAGCTTCAAACACAGCATTAAAAGTTAACTGGTTTGTTTTGTTTTTGACTCCATATTTCAAGGCAAAGAAATAAAAACTCCTTTGTCTTTCCTTTATGTTTGATTTGTCTTTTGATGAGGTTGATTTTTTTTTTTATTTCTTTAAAAAAATATAATTATTTTTATGTCGACACTCGACAGAATCTATCGAGCAAAGTTGTACTGTCAAAGTGTCAGAAGATTTGCAAGCCTGATTATAACACTATAAAAAAGGACAGTCCAGTTTTCGATAAAGAAAGGTAACCAGCCATTAAAGAATAATATCCTACCTTTGAAGAAATCTCCAGAATAATCTTTGGGTGGAGGGACAGTGATTGAGTCTGTCTGTACATCCAACACTGATTTCATCACAGTCTCAAGGGCAGCACGGCCATACTGTGCAAAGAAATATTCAAAGGTTAGAGTTTTTATTTTTTTTGACTCACTCAAGAACCAGAGACAAGCCGTTAATACCATGACATAATGTCTTCCAATATTCCAATGGATTCTAGAGAAAGTTTCAAAATGTTACTTCTTTTCAATGCATTAATGGCAGAAATATTATTTTATAAGTATTGAAAGTGGAATTGAATGAAGTAATAAAATAAAAATGACTCACTCTGTTATCTATATTAAACCGACTCAAGTCTCTAGATTCTGTAGCCCTCCTATCACCATGTGTCAAGGCACCCTGTCAATAGAAGAAAGAGAATTGTTATGAACATAAGTTATGTCGCAATCATCGAGCACTTCAATCATAATCTGCATGAACTTCCTGCTAACATCTATCACAATATTAGACCAATTCTATAACACGTATCATAACACTATAACAATTAGACAAATTTTAAAATTTTAACCTTCAACAAGTGCATGTGGGGTAGGTGATATTTTAGTTCACAAACTCACAACCAAACTAGAGAGGGGAATGGGTCTTAAGTTCCACAAATCTGGTCATCCAGTCAGAAAATGAAAGACTGGGTCTCTTTTTACTTGGATAAAGTAAAAGTGATGTGAAATGGAATTGGTCACCCTACTGCATTCAATTCTTGACCGAGAACATTATTCTGCTAACAAGGCAACTTTTGTTCACATATGAGACCCACTTTACTTTTTGTGCCTTCCTGTCCATTTTTCACTTATTATTTTTTAAAAGAGCTTTAATGCCTTACCAAGCTCTCCAACCTCTTGGCAACAGTAGCAGCAAACCTTCTTTCTCCAGCCAACTCTGATATGAGGAACACATACTCAGGAGCACTGACTTGATTAGACCGATGGGTACGTCCTGACATGAGGAAGGAAATGTATTTTATCATCACCTGCTTTAAAATCTGCACATTACATTGACTTGATTAGTGGTTCATTTATACCATAGTATAGTCGTGAGAAATCAGTAATGAGATCAAGGCAATTAATAAAGGATTTCGATTTTATAAATAAGATCTACAATTACAGCATACATTTGGAAAAAAGGGGAAAAAATGTGATCTTTTCTTTAGAGTAAGGAATAAAGAAAAGTCTGTCATTAACAACCATACATCAATGGTTCAGAGTACTAGGTAAAGCAAAATATCTTGCACAAGCATGGACATTTTGCTTACAAACATAAATCGACTCATACCAAACTGCTGAATGGCTCTGTCAGCACTCCATGGCAATTCTAATGTGACATGGACACGTCGCTTCTGGTTGATGACTCTTTTGTCTGCCTGTAGAGAAATACCAGAGCTGGCGGCCTCTGATATTATTGCAATGCTCTGTGGATTGGAGAAATATTCGAAAATAGCATATATGTAGAAATAAAAATAATAATAATAATAATAATAATATATAATAATAATAATAATAATAATAATAATAATAATAATAATAATAATAATAATAATAATAATAATAATAAATAATAATAATAATAATAATAATAATAATAATAATAATAATAATAATAATAATAATAATAATAATAATAATAGTAATAATAATAATCATATTCATAATAATACTGTTTAGCATTCGCAAACACATTTATGCTAATGTTCCAGGCATATTGTAATTAAATAAACCATGACAACATAGATATCACAACTAAAATAGAAGCCATAGACAACAAAAATGAATTAATTTGACACTGATAGCAGCTGTATAGCACGATCCCACGGTCCAATAAAACAGGATAAGACATCAAATTAGGTTTTGATAAATCCAGATTTCCCCCCAAAACAGAAAAACAACAACAAAAATTCTGTTTCATAAAAACAAAACGACATTACAAACTGTAAAACTTTATACTTAAGTCCAAAATATTTAAAGACAATCATTGGCAACTCTGATCTTGAAGGGACCATAAGAGGAGCAAGAGAAGAAATTTAAGGACCAATTTTATTTGTAAAAGCCTTGGGTTATTTCTATAATAAAATATCAAATGGTTTTGATCCAAAATCTTGAAGCTAAAGCAGGTGATCCCGAATGAGTCAAAGTAAAGGAAGAGAGAGTTTAAAATATAATTAATCGACCTGACCCAAGTGATAAATATGACACTGGTGAAGAGAGAAGAAATGTTTACCTTCTCTCCGTCCATGAAGCGCTGCTTTTCTGTCAGATTCAGGATCTCAAGGGGCACATCAGATTCCGACCGAGACTCAAACTGGACTCCATCATGAGTTGATACAACTCTTGACTTACGGCCCGTCATCTGGGGAAAGTGTTTTTGAAAAATAATTATTGCGCATGACAACAACAAAATATATCACAGCCCTCAAAATTTGACTATGAAATCCCATTTCCCAATAGAATAAACCAGTGGCCATGAAAGATTTATTTTAGTTTGAGAAACAATTACTTCTTAAACATTTATTTTGAAATACTTAATGTATCTAAAACCTTCATTATATAAAAAAAATTACAGAAAGGAATATTTTGGGCTAAAATTCTTCATCAACCTTTGCAAACATTATAAAATGAAGATACACTATACTTG
Source organism: Berghia stephanieae (assembly GCF_034508935.2). NCBI lineage: Eukaryota > Metazoa > Mollusca > Gastropoda > Nudibranchia > Aeolidiidae > Berghia > Berghia stephanieae. Next base: position 92,527,390 of record NC_088362.1, on the reverse strand, counting down.
CAAGACAGTGGACAGGCGTTGAGGGATTTTAACATGAAAAAGAACTAGTTTAATTATTCAGTGATGATAATAGCAATTTATCAAAAGGAGGAACATGCATTGGTCCATCAGTCAAACTCAAACAAAATCATAACATAAAATATCATAGTTTCGTATATTATATTACTACTTCTAGTGTACATCTTTTCTTAATAGTAGAGATATAACTTCTTTTATGTCAATTTTTAATGAATTGTCCTTTCCTTACAACATTTTTTTAAAATACAAGAGATTTAGAACTAATCTTTGTTCAAAAGGCCTGAAAGAATTTGTTACTTGTTTTATCTTTATTTCTGTAGCCCAGGTGTTCAGGATCTTACAAATAAGACTCAAGTATCTTTAATAATTAAACATTATAAAATATTGCAAAAACAAAGGTAAAAAGAGTAAACTAAGTTGAGCACCCCTTATATTTGTAACAGATTAATATCATATCTCTTTTACCAGATGACGTTTATAAAGATAAAATGAAGATTGATAGAAAAATGGTTACGAAGGAGATATATGGATAAGAGAAAGATATAAACAGAAACAGAAAGAGAGAGGGGGGGGGAAAAAGAGAGAGAGAGAGAGAGAGAGAGAGAGAGAGAGAGAGAGAGAGAGAGAGAGAGAGAGAGAGAGAGAGAGAGAGAGAGAGAGAGAGAGAGAGAGAGAGTAATTTAATTGATGGGGATTTTTTTTCTAATTAGGGGTAATGTTCAATAAGATTACTGTTTTGCTTTATTTTCCATAGACTTGAGTTAAGTTCATATTGGTAATGAATGCGACATTCTCGCTCATTTACTATTTTTGCCGTGTTTATTTTGACTGCCGTTTTACCTTTCTGTCTTCGTTGTCTAGCAGAGGACCGGCAATATTGGAGACACCTCACACAGGAAATACTGGAAACAGCCAAGGCGACCCGATCTTTCGGTCGAGACGCGAAAGGCATCTAAGTCAAGTAAGTCAAGTTAGTTCAATAAGACGTAAAATATTTTGAATTGAGGTTGAAGTACATTTTAAAAGAAAGCAAATTACCTCGGCTACATTATCTACACCTCCTAAGTCATCAATCAATTGATCCAGTGTGTTGGCAGGAAGTTTCTCTCCCAGGAACTCAATACGAGACAGCAGTTCTGACTTCATTGCACTTGCTTTTTCCCAATTACCAGTATCTAGGTAAAACAGATGGATGAGTAACAATAAAAACTTCTCTAATATAACTTTCCTACTAAAATAAAAAAGATAAGTCTGTCAGTTAACAATGTGTTTTGGGGGGTTTTTTTTGTATTGTATTATCTTTCTTTTCTTTTTCTATGACAGGGGGGGGGGGGTCTTAACGAGAATACATAGCTCTAGAACGCTTTATGGTTTGTTTATTTTTCAAAAATAGGAAAAGGAAACCTGATGAAATTGTTTTCGAGTTAACATGCACAATTGTAATACTATAGAATTCCTTTTCAAAGGCCCAGGCTGACAGTCATTTGATCTGGCCAAAGTGAATACACTTAAGTGTGATGCAAGTTATATTTAAAACCTAATTACACAAGGAATAATGGAGAACTGATTCACAAGGAGAGAAAAAGTTAAATAGATCAGAAAAAATTTTAAAAAGTCATTCTTCAACAAGGAGAAAAACCCACATGAAAATGAAAATGACATAGGGAATAGAGGAACTAGCAGGGCTGTGGACCTATCAAGAATACAGCAGCCAGGCCAATGTTCCTCCACCCCAAGGGGAACTCCACCCATCAAAAGACATTAGGTCACTTTAAAACACTACAAATTTTCTATTAAAATATATGCTCTCCAGCATTCAGCACTCATACCTGCATCTCCTCCATTGGTAAAATTAGTTGGTCTGTTGAGTAAGCCTGCCTTTGCAAGTGCCCTGTCAAATTCATCGTCATCTCCATCACTGTAATTACTCTTTTTACTGTCCTTGTCCTTCTTCTGTTTCTTCACTTTCCTCTTCTTCTTTGGGCTTGAAGCTTTCCTTTTCCTCTTCTTTTGACACCATGGATCATCTGAAAAAATATATTTTGTAAATTTTATAAACTTAATGGTTAAACCTAAAGGAAACACGTGTAAGTTGCATGACTCGAATATAACTTTCGGAATAAATAATATACAATAAGAGGCCCTTTACAGACTAGACCTGTAAATGAGCTCTATAAAAATTGACTGAAACTCTTCGACAAACTGAAGATTCAATTATTTTTAAAATGGAGAGGAGAGTGATAAATACAATACATTAAAATAGTGGGTGTTATTTCTTATGGAAGTATGACTGCCATAATTTGATGTAGAAGGAATGCTAAATAAGCATGTCATTCATAATCATATAGGTAAAGATGACTTCATCAAAGTCATAGTCATATTCCTGCCTCTGGAATTTTTTTTTTGACATAGTCAGAAAAATAATCACCATTATCATCTTTAACTTCTAGCCATGACCAATTGAATTTATTCCTCACACTCACATCTTTAACTTTATCGATGCTCGACAAGTCTGAATTGCGATCCACGAACAGCTCAGCCATTGTGAGAACATTAGAATAATGTAGCAACGAGCAAACTTGATTTTCAATCAGTAAATGACAGAGAAAAAAACTTAAATAAATATGACTTCTGGCTAATACACTGAATTATTAAGTAGAAGTGAATTATCAAGAAGAAACTTTGGCAGGCGTAGCGGAAAAATTCAAAGAATCGAAATGAAGGTAAATTGCCACAAAACAGCAAGCTCGCTTGGGCTTGAGCAAAACAATGGCAGAAAACGTCCTGATTTGCACGGGAATTAATTAGGCTACTTACCATTGTTCCTTATAATCAGGTACTCAATCAGTGAAGAAACGGTCAACCAGTTTGTTTACAATGTGAGGCAATCGAAATGTGCTTGTATCAATCTATCCTAATCTAACTTTCGATTTAAAGGTGTCTCCACCATCTACTCGAGATGTTACTTCCGGCATTCGCATTTTATTTTTTTTATTAGTTTTAAAACCCAGCTTGTAATTGTGGTCAATTTTGGCTTAGACGAAACAGTGAAATTTATCGCTCGGCGGCTCAGTTAAAATTGGCTACCGTTGGGATCACGACAGGTTGGAAAGTGAAAAAATAATTTAACGAAGGCTGTGTGAAATTACACTGCGATGTGTTCAGTCACGCCAATTCTAAAAAGCGCCGCTTAGCCTTGGCAATAAATCCATCGTTAATATTAACGGCTCCCATGAGCTATGCGTAGCGTTATGGAACACTCCTAATTACTTTACGGTCATTCGACTACGATTTGTGAATTCTTTCTTTCTTCACTTCTTTCTTTCTTTCCTTTTTTTTAAATATTTGAATTTGACAAATTGACTGATTTCAGTTAATTGACTGAGAATTTACAGGTCTAACAGACCCAGTGGCACAAATGGTAGAGTGTTGGACTATTCACCCTTCATGTGTTGCTAAGTATTAACCAACCTTCGTGTGTTGCTAAGTATTAACCAATCGGAATATTCCCTGTATTTAACCCTAATGTACAGACTGTACTATTTCCTGTATCGTACAAACATCCCTTACCCCACAAAGTGTGATAAATTACTATAATCTCACAATACGAGTCCCAGGTTATTTAATCAATATACAGCGCATATAACTTTGAAAATCACGTGAGTTATCGCATAATTTGTCTAAACTAGTCTAATAAACATTTCAATCATTCCATTTTTGACTCGATAATTTTAAAAATGTTTTCTGTTTGTGTTTTTCTGTCCGTCACTGACCGATAACCATGAACCAATGCTCGTGTGAACTTTACAATTATAAGACAGATAAGAAGTAATAATTTTGAATAACCAGCTTAATTCTTTTCAATGAACTAAGTCGACAAATTGATGTGTTATTGAGTTATTTCTTTCTTGAATTCCTTTTTTTTTTGTCTTCCAAGCTTTGTATGGCATGTGACATACAACTTGCTTCGCTTCCACTGTGATTATACAATGTAATTCTTATATTATGCGCCTGAGTATAATGAACAATGAAAATACCCAGACATACTGCGTATTATCAAGGGCGAACAGATGCTTTTTTTAAGAATACAAAAATGTTAGTAATGCAATTCTGTTAAAAAATACTCAAACAACAGATCAGTAGAGTTTTGTTTGTTTGTTTGTTGCTTTAGGTCTCTTCCAACACAATTGAGGTTATATGAGAGACCGCTGAAACAAAAAAACAAGCAATCTAACAAAAATAGTACAAATGTAAATCAAAATCATAACCTAAAGATATCATAAGCTAAATTATAAATAACCAAGAACAAACGGGCAGAAGATTTACAGAAAAAAAAATATCCCTGTCAAAAATACAATCACAAACCAAAGAAGCAGGATAGGCTAGTAAAGAGAAGAAGAAACGACATCACTATCGGATCGTACACCCATGCGAACATCATAGGTATATGATTCAAGGGTGATGCTCCCATCCAACCACCCGCAGATCGGTAGAGGGATAGTAGCTTACTATGTATACATAATGTACGTCGTCATTCATTATTAGCAACCAAAGGTCATGTGAAATCTTAATTGGTTTAGCTAAGAAAAGTCTAGGCTATGTAGAAATCACAAGCACCATTCCAGCCAACAGCAGGCAATTGTTCCTGTCTTCAACTTACCGTCATCACTATTCCAACCATTGGCAAAGGGATTGTGACCCTCGTCCCCACTCCCTTCGCCACTACTTGAAGAGGAGGAAGAGATGAATCCAATGTCATCAATGTCAGAGGAGTCGGAATCACTACTCTCTGGATCACTGCTGTCATTACTGGCCTTTTTCTTTTTGTTGTCTTGATCTAAATCTGGGAAAAATAATATTTGTTACATATATTTATTGCTAAAGAAAAAACCCAACCGGACAGCACTTAAAGTAAGCATTAATTATTGTTTATTATCATCATTCCTCATTTTTATACAAAGATTATTCTGAAGTAGGTTTTTTATTTTTTTTATTTAAAATTAAATGAATGAGTTAAACTCCTTTACTTTAACTCTTAACTATCAAAAGGTGTTAAGCATTAGTAAATGGCAAAGACAGAAGGAGGAGGGAGGCGGTGGGGGGGGGGGGGGTTTATTATGCATTGCACTGTGATCTGGAAGGTCTCGGGTTCGGGCCCAGCTTCAGGCACTGTCATTTTTCTCATTGGGTAAGATTATCAATCCAATCCCCAGTTTGCTCACTTTGGATAACCTGGGTAATTCCTGTTGACATCCGACATTTGTTTGATGGGATATCTATATTCCTTCAAGGAATGCATAGGCGAATGATGCTGCAAGGAAGGGTGAGTGTCTTTTTTATTTTAAGGCAGTGGAGAGAGATAAATTAAAAATTAAAAACATAATCTTCAACATTTTAATAATTACTGTGGTGTTTCTTTTTTACGAAACCCGTCAAAACTCAACAAAGTTATGGGAAAGAGACAGCAGTGGGGAGTGAACCTGGGATTCCGGGAGGTGTACACCAGTGGGGAGTGAACCTGAGACTCTGGTAAAAATGCAATACCAGGTTGGGGGGGGGGGGGGGAAACTACTATTTTACGAAACCCATGGAAACTTGCCAAAGTTATGGGAAGTAGGCAGCAGTGGGGAGTGAACCTGGAGATTTCGGTGGGTTTCGTAAAAAAGAAAGACCCGAATTACTGATCTTAGAATTATTGAGTTAAACTGACCACTACCTTCAGGGTAATAAAAAAAAAGATTATAATTCTTTTTAAAAGGTAGAAACAGGAAAACAGCACATTTTCTATGAACTGACAGTGCATTCCTTGCATACCTTTCTTTCTAGCCCAGGTATCCGGTGATTTCTGATGACTGTTGCTGACTCTCTTGATTATATCTAGAGCACGACCCCTTGTAGAAGCAGGAAAATGTCTTTCCACAAGAGATTGGAACACACCCCTTGAGAAGTAAATTAAAAACAAATAAAAATGAATGCCACAATTAATGTTTTTGATTTGTTTGTTCGGCTATGTGATCTAGTGGTATGACATCTGCTTTTTGATTGAAGGTCCTGGGTTCAAGCCCCACTCAGCGGATAGTTGAGTCCTTGGAAAAGGCTCTTTTCTCACATTCTCTCACAATAATCAGGTGTAAAATGAGTACTTGGCCGTTAACATCACTGTCTCTGTCTGAAAAAATTGTAATATCGCCTCACAAGCATTATGTCTCGTTCTACATGTGAGTCAGGGACTCTTTGTAAAGAGCTTTGAGCATGTTTAATGGATGTTGCGCAATATAAAAGCTCAAGTTGTTTTTGGGGGGTTTTTTTGGTTTCTTATCTTAATACAGAAATTAGATGCCACAGTAAATATCAAAGGTAACATAAAAAATGTCAAACAAGAAAATTTAAGGTCAACATTCGTGTTCAACTACGTCTTCAGAAAACATGGAATGCTTAACTTTGTGACGATGTGTTGAGCAAATCGGAGCGAGAGTACCAAAATGCATAGAGAATAAATGAAAAATGATTTTTAAAAATAAAAGGATTCCTTGAGAGGCATATGGCCCATGGAGCTGGAGTTTATCCCAGTTTAAATTGTGTAAAAGGACAACAGCATTTGGCTGCTACCCTAGTCTATTGCAAAGTACTTTCCACCAAATGTAACAGCTAGCCAGCTAACAAATCATTGATGTGGATGGACAGTGGGGGGTAGTTTTTAAAAATCTCAACTTTGCCCTGAGTAGATCTTGATTCCCATCACGCTACCCAGAGCCCCAAAGTACAATTAACAAGAACAAAATTACACCAATTCTTATACAGATAACCTCATTTCTACTTATTATCATAAATAAAACTAGTCAATTGATGGGTAGCATTACTAAGCATTAATCAATCAAAATATTTCCTGCCATTTACCCCGTTTTGTCCCATTGACTATTTATTTCCTGTGTGAAAAGGCCTGAGATACCCTTAAGTATATGTCAAAACACAAATAGGTCACGCCCAATTAGTGAGTATTTCTCACAATATTTTGAAACACTGATAAAGGAATTGTATCACAAAATTTGACGACATGATGCATTTTTTCAATCACTTGTGTTAAAATTGTGAGTGGTACTCAGGATCTGTGGGCTGTTTGCTTACCCTGGATGATAAGCAAGCACTTAAGGTGGCTATGGGTCTTCGGTTCACGGTCAGCGGCTGATTTCAGGGCCAAAATCTACTTTAATTTAAGGTCAGGATAAACCCCCAAACAGAAATAATGGTTAAATATTGTTTTAAAAGGCATATAATGATGGAGTATGGTTAGTTATACAGAAAAAATAGCCCTTTACCCAAAATTAATGGGTTTTTTGGCACCAGGGACCCAAAAAATGTCATTTTGGGGGTCCTATGAGCCGAAAAATGACATATTTTGAAATCAAGATTTCTCAAAGAGATTTAAAGATAAGTCAATGAAATTTTGTACATATAAAGTAAATCATAAAAGTAACACTGTGTACTAAAATATTTAATATAAAGTAATTACTTTTGTTTTTAAGGCAATTTCACTCCAAATATGTTTTCGGACAGAAAATATAAGAAATAAAATATTTTTTAAAAATCATAAATCCTTCATTAATAAATTGATGATGTTTATCTTAGAAGAAATGATGTAAAATGAGGCCAGCTATATGTATGCCAAATTTCATAGAGATATCTTTATAACTTTTTGAGAAATCATGATTTAGCTGTGGAGCAAACCGGTGAAAATGACATTCAGAGAAAACGATGAAAAAGCAATAACGAATGACTGTGACAAGATGAAAACCACCCACCTAAGTGAAATTAGTAGGCTCCTCCCTCATAAGACTTATCTTCATTTGTTTCTCTTGCTTTGGCAATGGTTTTCTCTGCCCTTTTCTTCTTTGATGTGGTTTTACTATCCTTTTCCGCAGACTTGATCCTACGTAAATCCATATGTCGAAACGCGCTTTTTTGAAATTCACCTATATCTAGTCCTAACTTCCGAAAAACATCAATCCTTCCCATCTCACCTTCATTGAATACAATAGTTGCATCACTAACAGCAATTTCTAACCTATCCCTGCCAACAAATATTGATTTTGGACATCTATCCCAAACTAAGTGATGGTAGCTTTCATTAGCATTCTGTGTTCCGCCGTGCAAGCACTTGGTCAACAACTCTCCACCTGACAAATCCTCAAAAACACTTTTGATCTCCTCCATCACAAAACTGGGCAACCTATTCTTATCCGATCCATTACACCAATCAAACTCACCACATTTAGCATGCTCTCCATTGCGATGATGCCATATAGCCCATATTGCCTTCTTCATCTTCTCCAAGTCCCCAACATTCTTCCTGATTGCACCTCCGTAATGACCCTGTATCCTCTTCACCGCACTCTTTGTTAATTTTCCAGCACCACCTATACCCTTCACATTCTTGCCATCAACTGCATAAACTTTACCCTTACACTGGCTGATCTTGTCCAATAATCTCTTTCCCATTCTTTTCTGCACATGTCCACAACACTCCAATTTCTCAATGCCAACATCCTCATAGATAGGCGGGTCAGCTTGGGCTACATTCTTGTAACTTTTGGAGTCACCATCTCCAAGGTAACCTTTATACTTAAGATTGTACCTTTCCTCCGACCGCCTAAATATTTTTACCATTCCTGCTGGTTCCATACCGCCTGCTGCTCCAGTGTAGTTTTTTTTACAATCCACCTCATGCCGTTCTTTCAACTTCTCCAACTCCTCGCCAGTTTTCCATGCCTCCAACTTTCCACAAGAATCACAATGATTCGTCATTACTTCCGTATCAATCACCTTTGCCGGTACCTTCTTACTCACTGACAAACAAGTCGCTATACCATTCTTACTTGAGAACCCTCTCCGCTGCCATGAACCATCACAAGACACTGTCACCTCATCTCCCTCCGCTGCTCTCAACTCCTCTGCCGCTCTCTTCATACTCTCCTTTGCCACCGATGCTGACGCAGCCCTTATCTTCTCTCTAAAAATGCAAGATCTTGTCACTGACACGGGTGGTGGCATGTCCATTGCACCTAAAAACCGCCTGCCCTTTTTATCATGACACCCAACACCATACATAGCTGCCTGAAACCTCAGATTAACATTTTCAGTTTGTCCCAAGTCTGTCACCTGTTCTTTACAAAACGCACAACTCACCGTCATCTCACTGCTTATGCCAGTCAACTTTTCAACAACAACAAATGTCTCTCCTACCTCAGCTTTATATAAACACACAGGACAGGCTAACCTCTGGATGCATGACACAATAAGTTTCTTTCTAAACAATCTGTACCCCTCATAATCACTATTATTATTATCATCACCTACTTGACCTCCTCTCTCCTCACTCTCTTCATCTAAACATTCAGTAAGTTTCATGAATGATGCTGATTTACTTTCATCAACTTCTTCTACTTCTATCATTCTTTTGTCTACAGTCTCAACTTTATCATCTTCAACTGCCCTCCGACGATTCTCAACTGTCTCAACATCATCGTCATCATCACAACCACTTCTACTCCCACTCGCCTTTGCTTTCGTGTACCTATTGCCATGAAATTTTCTCTTCTTGGGTCGATATTTATTTGCTTTGGATTTCTTTCCTTCCATAATGAAATATGAATGAGAATAATCAAGTAAAATAGCACAGAATAATAATAGAATGATTCAAAACATGTGTGATTCACAGAAAAGAATAGAAAATGAAAGTAACTCGCTTTGTTTTCATTCTGAGCAGAAGTGAAAGTGGTGGTTTGGATGAAATGAAAGCAGCGTTCTGATTGACTGATATTTTTCTCTTCAATAGAGAATCTTTGAGATTTAGACCAATGAAATTTCTTCTTATATATCTTTTTTTTCTCTCATTGGCTTTGAAAGATCGGAATGTAGCCAGAAAAATTTGCAGTTTTTTGGTGAAAAAAGTGTGAAAATCGGCAAATTAGAAGCTGAGAAATGAATTTTTCAATAAACTAAGCTCTAGTAACCATGGACAACAAACAAACACATACAATTTATAAAAATTAAAATAAAATATTTCTAATAAATTTTTTACGATGTTTTTCACATGAAAAGATGCAGAAAAGGTTGAAGTTTTATATTGAGCAAAAAAAAAAATTACCTCAGATTTTTTTTTTTTTTGGCTAGTTCAGGGGGTTTATCCTGACCTTAAATTATCGAGTCAAAAATAAAACAACTTAGATGTTTATTTGACTAGTGTTAGTAAAATATACGATAACTGACGAAATTTTCAAAAGTGTATGCACTGTATGTTGATTGAAGACCTGAAGGCTCATACTATAAGATGATAGTTAAAAAGGCATCCATGGCAATAGCTTGACAGGCATAATAGCAACAAGAGGTCACAGAGAAAACAACAATTCTGTCCACACTTACTTGGCTGTGGATACAAAATCTGTGAGATCACCACCTGCTTCTTCCACCTGTTCCATTGTTCTGGCCTCTCCTGTCGACTGCAGGCCAATTACCACACACTGAAATTACAAAACCAGATATTCTTCTTCGCCAAAAATTCTTGAAATGACTAAAATAACAAATGATCAGACTTTATTCTGGTCTTTACATTGTACATAAGACAAAAAAAAAGGGATCTGAATAAAAGTCTCTGTACCATTTGACTATTTTATAAATCAACACATAGAAGACATGAATTTGAGAATTTTTGACAGAATGAAATTAAAAATTACATGGAAAAAGATTTATGCAAAATGCGACTTAGACTTACTTTAATTCTAATCTATTCAATGTATTATCATCCTTTTAATAAAAAGTTAGCATCTCAATTATCATACTCCCTACTAGACACATTCGATCAATTAAGTAAATAACTAAATTATTGAATACAAGCGGAAAAAAAAAAATCCTTTGATATGAAAGTGGTTGTGCCCACTGAGCGATATTTCCAATTGAGCAGAGTGAATAAAAGGGTCAGATAGTTATTTGCAACTTGACATGACAGTGAAAAGCTCTGGCCTCTAAACAATATGTCAGAGAACTAAATAAGTAAAATTCTTTTAATGCAAAATCACTATTTATTTATTTACCTTTCCATTCCTAACAGCTTCCTGAGCTAGTTCTACACAATGGTTCACTTTGGAGGAGATACATAAATATTTGAAGAAACGCTGATGTGCCGACCAAAACTGGCCCCACATACTTTTCTTCATTCTGTGTTCAGCATCAATGAGTTGAGCTGCCTGTTGGAACATTTCCCTTGCCTCCACCCACTAGATAGAGAAAATATCAAAAATCTATTTAGTTGGCAGCCAACTTATTTTAAGGAATCAAAATCACCAAATGAACAAGCATTGAATGCATATATATGTAACTCACAATCTGAATGAGAATGAATCTAAACTATCAGGGTTGCCAACACCAATTCAAGAAAAAAAATATAAGATTGCTCACAAAATAAAAGAGTAGATTTGAAAAAGGTGTACAACTTGAGAATGTAACACTTCAGTCATCTCACTCCCTGCTGTTGAGTAATTTTGGCAATAAATAATTCTCACAAGTTTATGTCGGTAAAAAACTTCAGAAGCTTAAGAGAAACTTAAAACAAAATTATGAAGTAATGCAAATAAACCACTTAAACCCATCAAACAACTATCTTAAAATATATATCACGGGAAGCATAGAGAATGCTTAGAAATATTATGAGAAACAGAATAACAACAACTTTTTACATTAAAACATTGAGATTTAATTCTTATGAAAAAAATAGACAAACTGAGAGAAAAAGCATACCATCTCAAAAGATGGAAGAAAAAAAGCAGACAAGAATATTTGGGTTTTTTTTTTTTTTTTTTTTTTTTTTAAATCATAATCATTAACTCTCAAACGTTCCACAAATAGAAACCACGATCACCGGTGATCGTGACAACGCCCCCTTTTTCATAATCCCATTTTGCGGTAAAAAATCGCCAGATTATGTGTTGAAACTATTATTTTATTATAAAAGAATGATTTTCATTTAATAATTCATCACAATTATGTTAAAAATGTAAAAAAATGTTACGAAATAACGAGAGATACGAAAGCTAGGTTGCTAACGACTCCATCCGTTACCTTCGATCCGCCATTTTGTTTCGGGAAATCTTTCTACAACTCCAACTCACAATTTATCAAATTTATATTATTTAAACTTTTTGCACCATGGCAAATCTCAAAGAGTCTGAAATTTATGACATCCTCTTCAACGTGGATGTAAGTGATGACGAGGATGATGATGAAATTGAGTCCGAATGGTCTCAAGAATTCGACCTGCCGTACTCGCCAAATATGGGATCTGACAGTGAGAACGACGAGTAAGTATTTTTCAGAAATCTTCTCAAAGTAACATCAAACGATCACATAATGCCCATGATATGTATATTTTATTCAACTTAATTATCTATTTCATTAATATAGTACAAAAAGTTTGTTTTTTTGGTTTATAATTGTATTTATGAAGTGCTTGAGTTTGACTAGGACGAGTGAAGTGTTGTGTGTTGAAAATGTAAACAAACATGGAGGTCAGAAGACGGTTAGTTCGGCCACTTGAATGAGATATAGAAATGATTTGTATGTCTTGATTTGATGTGTCGACAGTTTGTATAATAAAATATTGTTCTTTTTTCTTTCTTCTAGCGAGATTCTTATTCCGTGTGAGGACTGTGGGAATGAAACTGGGAGACATGCACAAGTCCCTACTCCTACTGATGATACTGACACTGCCACTGCCACAACTAGTTCTGCTTGTCAAAGAAAAAGGTGAGAACTGACCTGATATTTAGTTGTTCTTATAGAGCATTTATATTCATATTGACTGTTTTGTGTTTTCTGATGTATTATTGTTGATATTATGTTATATATTCAGTTTTGGGTCTACAGGAACATTATTTATAGTATTTTTACTCTACTCAACTCTATGTCAAGAAATATTATTCCAGAACTAGTGTGTGATGTAAAAAAGGGAGAGTGATAAAATATTTTGATATTTTATATTTATATGTGTAATTAATTGCTTTCTCCTTTCAGAATTATTTTTCATTTCCTTTGTTTTCAAAGTACTTCTTTTTATTTTAATTCTTGTTATTATTATTTTCTTCAGGCGTTCGGATCATGATGAAATCCCTGGCCCATCACAGCCGAAGAAACTATGTGTGGATGGTGGTCCCGAGAACAAAGTGCCACCTTTTCTCCCTGAGCGAGTCCCTGGTCCACGCCTGCCTGATACGGTGACTCGCTTAGATCACCGAAAATTTTTAACGCCTTTAGATTTTTTTAGTTTGTTTTTTACTCAAGAACTGTTGTCTTTGTTTTGTGAGTGGACGAATGATTATGCGAGTATGTGTGTGGATTCGAAACCGACGTTGTATAAGAGGTGGAAGGATGAACCTGTGAATGTGGATGAAATGTATAGATTTATTGGTTTGTTGATGTACATGAGTTGTGTGAAAGTGGAGCGTGTTACTTTATATTGGTGTGAGGAGACATTGTTGAATGGTTTGTGGGCGCGTCGGTTTTTGTCAATTTGGCGTTATAAATGTCTTATGAGTTTTTTAAAAATAAGTAATTTTAGAACAGA
>NC_088362.1:92464658-92513660 GCF_034508935.2 Berghia stephanieae | reverse complement strand
GTGTAAAATGAGAGGGGCCTTTAAACACACTGTCTCTGTCTGAAAAAATTGTAATATCGCCTAACAACTTTGTCTCTTTCTACATGTTAGTGGGGACTCTTTGTAAAGAGCTTTGAGCTGTTTAATGGATGTTGCACAATATAAAAGCTCAAGTTGTTTTTGGTTTTTTTTTTGTTTCTTATTTTAATAAAAAAAAATTAGATGCCACAGTAAATATCAAAGGTAACATAAAAAATTTTTAAACAAGAAAATTTAGGTCAACATTGTGTTCAACTAGTCTTCAGAAAACATGGAATTAACTTTGTGACGATGTGTTGAGCATATCCGAGAGTAACAAAAAGCATAGAGAAAAATAAAAATTTTTTTTTTAAAAAAAAGGATTTCCTTTAGAGGCAATGGGCCCCTGGGGCTGGGTTTATCCCGTTTAAATTGTGTAAAAGGACAACAATTTTTGGGTGCTACCCTAGTTACTGCAAAGTACTTTCCACCAAAATTAAAAGCGCCAGCTAACAAATCATTTATTGGATGGGGTGGGGGGGGGTTTTTAAAAAACTCAACTTTGCCCCGAAATCTTGATTCCCATCACGCTAAAACCCCGAGCCCCAAAGTACAATTAACAAGAACAAAAATACACCAATTCTTATACAGATAACCCCAAATTTTTCTTATTATCATAAAAAAAACTAGTCAATTTTTAGGGGAAATTTAAAAATTAACTGTGGGCTGTTTGTTACTCTGGGTGATAGGAAAAGCACTTAAGGGGGGTATGGGCTTGGGTTCAAGGTCGCGGCTGATTTCGGGGCCCAAAAATATATTTTAAATTTTTAAGGTCAGGATAAACCCCCAAACAGAAAAAAAGGGTTTAAAATATTGTTTTAAAAGGCATATAATGATGGAGTTGGTTAGTTATACGGGAAAAAATAGCCCTTTAACCCAAAATTAAGGGGGTTTTTTGGCACCAGGGCCCCAAAAAAATGTCATTTTGGGGGTCCTATGACCCGGGAAAAAGACATATTTTGAAATCAAGATTTCTAAAAGGGAGATTTAAAGATAAGTCAATGAAATTTTGTACATTTTAAAGAAAAATCATAAAAGTAACACTGGTACTAAAATATTTAATATAAAAAAATTTACTTTTGTTTTTAAGGAAATTTTCCCCCTCCAAAAAATGTTTTGGGACAAAAAATTTTAAGAAAAAAATTTTTTTTTAAAAAAAATAAAAAATTTTCCTTCTTTAAAAAATTTTTTTTAAGTTTATTTAAAAAGGGGAAATGATGTAAAAGGGGGCCCCAGCTTTTGTATTCCAAATTTCATAGAGAATTTTTTTTTTTTTTGGGGGAAATTATTTAGCGGGGGCCCCCAAAAACCCGGGAAAAAAATTTTACTTTTCAAAAAACGATGAAAAAGCAATAACAATGACTGTGAAAAAAAATGAAAAACCACCCACCAAAAGTAAATTAGTAGGCCCCCCAAAAAAAGGGGACTTATCTTCTTTTTTTCTTTTTTTTTTGGGAAAATGGTTTTCCCCCCCCCCTTTTCCCCTTTTTGGGGGGTTTTTTAACCCCCCTTTTTCCGCAGATTTGTTTTCCTACGTAAAAAAAAACCCCCAAACCGTTTTTTTAAAATTTCCCCCTATATCAAAGTCTAACTTCCAAAAAAAACATCAACCCTTTCCCTTTTTCCCCCCAAAAATTAATACAATAGTTGCATCACAAAAAAAAAATTTTTTCTTTTTTTCCCCTTTTCCCAAACAAATATTATTTTGGACATTATCCCAACAATTTTTGGGTATTTTTCTTTTGCTTTCTGTTTTTCCCCGAAAAAGTTTTTGGTCAACAACTCTCCCCTGACAAATCCTCAAAAACACTTTTGTTTCCCCCCATACAAAACGGGGCAACCTTTTTTTATCCGTCCATTACCCCCAATCAAACCACCACTTTTAAAACCCCTTTCCATTGCGTTTGTTTTTGCCTTTTTCCCCATATTGCCTTCTTCATCTTCTCCAAGTCCCCAACTTTCTTCCTGATTGCACCCCCCTAATGACCCTGTTCCTCTTCACCGCACTTTTTTTTAATTTTCCACCCCAAAACCCTCCCCCTTTAATTTTGCCATCAAATTAACCCCTTTAAAATTTACCTTAAAACCGGCTGATCTTGCCCCAAAAATCTTTTTTCCCCTTTTTTTTTGCACATTTCCACAACACTCCCTTTTTTTAAAAAGCCAACATCCTCAAAAATAGGGGGTCAGTTGGGCTTCTTTCTTGAATTTTTTTGGGGTCCCCATCCCAAGGAAACCCTTTTTTTTTTTTAAAAGGGGCCTTTCCTCCGCCCCCCTTAAAAAATTTTTACCTTTTCCCCTGGTTCCTACCCCCTGCTGCCCCATTTTAGTTTTTTTTAAAATCCCCCTTTTATGCCCTCTTTAAACCCCTTTTTTCCCAAATCCTCCCGTTTCCATGCCCCCCAAAATTTTCCCCAAAAAATCACAAGATTCGTAAAATTTCTTCCTTATCAATCCCCTTTTGGGGCCCGGGCCCCCTTTTTACTCACTGACAAACAAGTCGCTTACCTTTTTTACTTGAAAACCCCCCCTCCCTGATAAAACCCCTCAAAAGGGGCACTTTCCCCCCCATCTCCCCCCCCCGCGGGGTCTCAACCCCCCTGCCGCTCTCTTCATACCCCCCTTTTGGGCCCCCGATGCTGACGCAGCCCTTTTTCTTTTCTCTAAAAATGCAAGATTTTTTTAAAAGGGAAAAAGGGGGGGGGGCATTTTTCCCTTTAACCTAAAAACCCCCCTCCCCCCTTTTTTTTCAGACACCCAACCCCCTACATAGCTGCCTAAACCTAGATTAACTTTTTTAGTTTGCCCCAAAAATCTGTCCCCTTTTTTTTTACAAAACGCACAACCACCGTCATTTTTACTGTTTTTTCCCGTCAATTTTCAAAAAAAAAAAAATTCTCTCCTCCCAGCTTTATATAAACACATTTTGGGCGGGGTAACCTCGGGGTGCGGAAAACAATAATTTTCCCCTTTTAAAAAAATCTGTACCCCTCAAAACCCCCTAATTATTTTTTCATCACCTATTTTTTCCCCTCCTCCTCCCCCCCTTAAAAAAAACATTCAGAAAAATTTCATGAATGATGCTGTTTACTTTCTAAAAATTTTTTATTTCCCCATCTTTCCCTTTTTTTTTTACATCTAACTTTTTCATCTTCAATGCCCTCCGCCTTTTTCCCAAATGTTTTAAAAAATCTTTGTCATCATCAAAACCCCCCTTTTAAAATCCCCCCCCGGGGCCCTTTTCTTTCGTGTCCCCATTGCCATAAAAATTTCCCCCTTCTTGGGGGCGTATTTATTTGCTTTGGATTTTTTTCCTTCCATAATGAAAAATAAAAAAAATTTTTTCAATAAAATACCAAAAAATAATATAAAGGGTTTTAAAACATGTGTGTTTTCCCCCGAAAGAAAGAAAATAAAAATAACTCGCTTTTTTTTTTATTTTTTTACCCCCGGGAAATAAAAAAGGGGGGGTTTTGGGTAAAAAGAAAGAAAACGTTCGATTGACTGATATTTTTCTTTTTTAATAAAAAATTTTTTTGAGATTTAGCCCCTGAAATTTTTTCTTATAAAATCTTTTTTTTCTCTCGGGGGTTTGAAAGATGGAAGTAGCCAAAAAATTTTTCATTTTTTTGGGGAAAAAAAAATGTAAAATTGGCAAATTAGAAGTGGAAATAATTTTTTTCCCAAAAAATTTTAAACTTAGAAACCCCGGGGGCAACAAAAAAAAAACCCCTACAAATTTAAAAAAAATTTAAAAAAAAAAAATTTTTTTAAAAAATTTTTTTTTCGATGTTTTTACACATAAAAAAATGCAGAAAAGGTTAAATTTTATTTTTAGAAAAAAAAAAAAAAATTTCCCCTTTAAAATTTTTTTTTTTTTTTGGGGGGGTTCGGGGGGGTTTAAAACCTAAAACCTTTAAAATTTTAAACGATTTAAAAAAAAAACAACTTAGTTTTTTTTTTACGTTTTAAAAAAAATTTAATACTGAAAAATGACAAAAAATTTTAAAAAATTTTGGGAAATGTATTTTTGATTAAGACCTGAAGGCTCTACTAAAATGTAGTTAAAAAGGATCCAGTCAATAGCTTACGGGCATAGAAAACAAGAGGTCCCAGAGAAAACAACTTTTCTGTCCACATTTTTTTTGGGTGGAAACAAAACCCGTGGACCCCCACCTTTTTTTTCCCCACCTGTTCCTTTGTTCTGGCCTCTTCCTGTGCCCCCCCGGGCCCAAATTAAAACCCCCCACTGTTTTCCCAAAACCGGGTATTCCCCTTTCCCCCAAAAAAAATTCAAAAAATTTTAAAAAAAAACCCCAAATGACAACTTTTTTGGGGGGCCCTTTACATCGAAACGGGGGAAAAAAAAAAAAAAAGGGGCCCCCTGAAAAAATTTTTCTCTTTACATTTAAAATTTTTTAAAAAATCAACACATAAAGACATGAATTTAAAATTTTTTGAAAAGGGGGGGAAAATTTTAAAAAATTACAAAAAAAAGATTTATGAAAAAAGGGGACTTAGATTTTTTTTTTAAAAATTTCTAATCTATGCAATGTTTATCCCCCTTTTAATAAAAATTTTAGCATCTCAATTATCAAACTCCCTACAAGACACATTCGATCAATTAATTTAAATAACAAAATTTTAAAAACAAGGGGGAAAAAAAAAACCCCCTTTAAAATGACAGGGGTTTTTTCCCACTTGGGGCCGATATTTCCAATTGAGCAGAAAAAAAAAAGGGCCCCCAAAATTAGTTATTTGTTTTTGGGGCATGACAGGGGGGAAAAGCGGGGGCCCCTCAAAAAAAATTTTTTCAAAAACTAAATAAGTAAAATTTTTTAAAAATGCAAATAAAAATTTATTTATTTCCCTTTTCCCAAACCCAAAACAGCTTCCTGAGCTATTTCAAACGGGGGTTTTCCCCTTTGGGGGAGATAAAAAATATTTGAAAAAAAACGTGAGTCCCCCCAAAAAAGGGGGCCCCCACAACTTTTCTTCATTCTTTGTTCCCCTTCAATGAGGGGCCCCCCCTTTTTTGGGAACTTTCCCCTTTCCCCCCCCCCTAGATAGAAAAATTTTTAAAAAAATCTTTTTTTTTGGGCCAGCCAACTTTTTTTAAGGAATAAAAAATCCCAAAAATGAACAAGAAATTGAATGCATTTTTTTTTAAAAACTCAAAAATAAAAATGAGAAGAATCAAAACTTCGGGTTCCCAACAATTCAAGAAAAAAATTAAGTTTTTCACAAAATAAAAGAGTAAAATTTGAAAAAGGGGTTAAAATTTTAGAATGTAAACTTCATTCATCTCACTCCCTCGTTAAAATTTTTGGGGAATAAAAAATTTTTCCCCCCAATTTTTTTTTGGGGAAAAAATCAGAAGTTTAAAAAAGAAACTTAAAACAAAATTATGAAGAAAAAGAAAAAAAAACCCCCAAAACCCAAAACAAACAACTATCTTAAAAAAAAACCCCCGGGAAGCAAAGAAAATTTTTTTAAAAAAATTTTTGAGAAACAGAATAAAACAACTTTTTACATTAAAACATTGAATTTAATTTTATGAAAAAAATAGACAAATGAGAGAAAAAATACCATTCCCCCAAAAAGGGGAAAAAAAAAAACAGACAAAAAATTTTTTGGGGTTTTTTTTTTTTTTTTTTTTTTTTTTAAAATAATCCCTTACTCTCCCAAAAAAATTTCCCCCCAAAAAAAAAAACCACGATCCCCCGGGGGGTCGTGACAAACGCCCCCCCTTTTTTTTTTAAACCCATTTTGCGGTAAAAAAATTTTTCCCGATTAAAAAGTTGAAAAATATTATTTTTTTTTAAAGAATGATTTTCAAAATTTTAAAAAATTTTTTTACAATTTTTTTTAAAAAAATTTTAAAAAAAAAAAAATTTCGAAATAACGAGAGATACGAAAGCTATTTTTTTTAAAAACCCCCCTTTTCCGGGGTTTCCCCTTTTTTCCCCCCTTTTTTTTCGGGAAATCCCCTTTTTTCAACTCCAATCCCAATTTATCAAATTTAAATTATTTAAAAAATTTTTACCAAAAGGAAAAAAACCAAAAAGTCCCAAATTTATGACCCCTTTTAAAAGGGGGAAGTGATTGGGGGGGGGGATGATGAAGAAATTGAGTCCCAAAAATCCCCCAAAATTCGAAACCCCCCCTACTCGCCAAATATGGGATTGGGCGTGTGAACGCCCATTTTAAAAAAATTTTTTTAAATTTTTTTCAAAGTAACATAAAAACCCCCCACATAATGCCCATTTATATGTATATTTTATTTAATTAAATTATCTTTTTCATTAATATAGTACAAAAAGTTTGTTTTTTTTTTGGGTTTTTAAAAAATTTTTTTTATGAGTGCTTGGGGTTTTACTAGGCGAGGAAGTGTTTTTTTTTTTGAAAAGTAAACAAAAAAAGGTCAGAAGACGGGTTTTTTTTGGCCATTGAAAGAGATATTGAAATGATTTTATTTCCCCCTTTTTTTTTGTCGACAGTTTGTTAAAAAAAAAATATTGTTTTTTTTTTCTTTTTTTCTAGCGAATTCTTTTCCTTTTTAGGGCTTTGGGGGAAAAAAATGGGAGACAGGAAAATTTTCCCACTTCCCCCGATGAAACTACACTTTCCAAAAACCCAAAATTTCTTCTTTTCAAAAAAAGGTTTTTGGGGAAAAAGGAAAACCCCCTATTTAGTTTTTTTTTATAGAGTTTTTTATTTTTTTTTTTACTGTTTTGTTTTTTTATGGGATTATTTTGTATTATTTTTTTATAAATTTTTTTTTTGGGGCCCCCCCGGGGAAAAAAATTTTTTATTTGTTTTTTTTACTTACTCACCCCCATGCAAGAAATATTTTCCAAACAAAAAGGGGATTTAAAAAAGGGAGGGGGGGGGGGGGGGGGGGGGGGGGGGGGGGGGGGGTAAAAAATTTTTATATTTTTAAATTTTTTTTATTTGTAATTAATTGGGTTTTTTCCTTTTTTAATTATTTTTTTTATTTTCCCTTTTTTTTTAAAATATTCTTTTTATTTTTTAATTTTTTTTTATTAAAATTTTTTTCTTCAAAAGGGGGTTTGGATCATTATGAAATCCCTGGCCCCCAAAAAAAAGCCAAGAAAAAAAAGTGTGGGTGGGGTCCCCCCAACAAAAATTCCACCTTTTCCCCTGAGCGAGGGCCCCCCTCCACGCCTGCCCCCCAAACGGTGCCCCCCCTTTAAAAACACCGAAAATTTTTTTAAACCTTTAGATTTTTTTAGTTTTTTTTTTTACTCAAGAACTGTTGTCTTTTTTTGTGAGTGGACGAATGATTAGCAGTAAGTGTGTGGATTCGAAAAGAGTGAAAATTTGTAAAGCTAGTTTATGGGGAAAATTTATTGTAAAAGGGAAAAAATTTTTTTCCCCTTTTTCAGTTTTTTAATGTTAAGGGATGGTTAAAAAAGGGAAGGTATGTTTTTAAGTATATGAAGGCAACCAAACAAAGGGGGGAATGAAATTGTGGGTTTTGGGGAGATTAAAAGACAGGGTATACACACAATTTGATGTTTTTTGGGTAAGTAGGGGGTAATACAACAAATGGTTTAGTTTATGTGGTTATGCAGTTGCTTTTTTTTGGCTTGTTAAAATCAAGGATATCATTTATATGTGGATAATTTTTTTACTAGTTGTTTCAAACTTTTTAAAGATTTGGTTGTGAAAAATGTGAGAGCTTGTGGGACAATAATGTTAAATCGAAAAGGATTTTCCAGTTAGTCTAAAGAAGTTAGAGAAGGGGGAAAAAAGGGGTTAAAGGGGGGAGTTTAGATGGCTAGGGAGGGGTGATATTTTGCTTTACCCAGTGGGAAAGATAATAAGACAGTTTCATTTATTTTCTAATACATGATGCAAATAAGGGGAAGTAGTACAAGTAGGAGTAAAGATAATGGGGTTTTCAGAAAATTAGAAGTTGCACAGCCTGAATTAGTTAAGATTTACAATAGAATATGAATGGGTAGATTTGTCTGATCAACTTATTGGGAAATATAATAGTCTTAGAAAAACCACACAAGTGGTGGAAAAGTTTATTTTTTCATTTATTGACATTGCTAGGGTTAATAGTTATATTCTGTTCAAAGAATATAGAGCTAGGCATAGTGATATTGAAGAATTACAGAGACCAAAACAGTATAATCAGTTAGATTTTACTCTGGAGTTAGCCAGGCAGTTAGGCGGGATAGATGATCTAGAGGGTCCACCACTTGCTTTAAATACAAATTTGTAATTGTAAATGTAAAAGTAAATCTAAAGCAATATGCAGGAATAGTGATAATAATGATATAGATGAAGAAATTAAGTTAATCCATCCAATTTTACCAGATGCTTCTTCAAATTCAAGGGGTGATTGTAGGTTATGCTTAGATAGGGGGAAGTACAGAAAACTAGCATTAGGTGTTTATATGTTAAAAAATGGTTTTGTTTACAGCCGATAGAAAATGTATGTTGTGGTATCATACAGTTCTTGAGTAAATTATTTGATTTATTATTGTATTTTAAAATGCTCTTTGTTTTTTAAATGTTAAATTGTCTGTATATTTTTATTTTATTTTGTTAAGGTACTGTTACTGTGAAAATTAAATATTTTCGCACTCTGCGAATAATCATTCGTTTTCGCTCTTTGCGGAAAAAAAATACTATTCGCTCTCTGCGAATACATTACATATATAAATAATTATAATGTATTACTGAAGTCCTTTATTATGTTTATCCATTGTATTATCAATTGTATCTGTAGAAGGAACTTGTGTATTTTTTTGGTGTGTATAGTTCAGTACTTTGCACTAAACAAGTGGACACACAAGTGAATTTAAAATAATTATATAATTTTACTTTTGTAATGGAATTATTACCCCAAAACCTTTTCACCATGTTGAAATGTCTTCTTGTATCATGTGTTTAGGTCTGTTGACCAAGATATATCCATAAATATGCCAAAGAAAATGCTGACATAAGCAATTTAGAGACATTTTTGTGAACATGTAAAAATTTAAATTGGATTTATGCCCCTTGTTTGAGTAAATGTGTGGATACATTTGAGACCCACAGATGTCAATTTATGCATTACATACTTGAGTTTTGCATAAAAGTGTAAGACATGATGTATTTTTAGAAAATAAACTTGTTTTGATCATAATTTTGAACAGTTATTTTTTTCCTTCTTGGCATTTGCAGAAAATGCAGTTTTTACTTGAAAATTTGAGACCCTACCTTGACACATAAATCATATTTGTGTCCAGGAAAGTGCCTTGAAATTATAAAAAACTTTAAGAATGTGAAACTAAAACATCTGACGAGCAAATTGATATATAACATGCCAGCATTAGCGCACAGTGAGTGAGTTCAGGGTATCCTAATGTACCTGCACCCCCTCCATTTACAATTTTTGCTCAAAACAGTGGAACGTTTGAGAGTTAAGGGTTACATTGGTCAAAAGACCTTTAAATACCCCGGGTTTTGTGGATTTTTTGGCGAACAGTTGGCAGCCCTGCAATTATCAAATGTGAAATTGGAATAAAAAAGGTCATCTAATACAGCAACTAAAAAAAAAATAAATAAAAATAATATTAAAAGGCAACAACAACAAAAACAAAAACAAAACAAAAAACCGTTAAGGTACTCTTTGTAAGAGTAATGTGATCCACTTAACTACAACCACAGCCCTTATTCACTAATTATATATTTTTTAGTGGGATTTGCAACAAGATTAGTAGACCAATGTTCATTGCAACGGTAAACAGAACTATATACAAAACTTTTACTTATTTGCCATATTAACAGCCAAATTGTAGGCCCGTACAAATTTTTGTAACAACTACACTAAAGTAAAGCCTTATTTTCACTAATTTGGTCTGAGATTTGAAACAACATTTTGAAACCAATAACTACAGCAACATTAAATTAAGCTAAATACAAATCTTTTAATATTTATTTACCATTTCAACAGCCAAATTGTAGACCCGTACAAAATCTTTCTCCAGTGGAATCTCATCAATGCGGAATGTCACCCCATGAAAGCTAAGTTGACGAGCTATATACATACCACGCAACTTGGCATCCATTGCCACCAGTTCCATGGCTCCAACTCCTCTGTGTAAAAAAAAACATACAAAAGGGCTATATTTCTAATAGTAAATTTAGCGCACAAAAGATTCACAATAACCTGCAAGATATAAGGTGACTGTTTTGCAATAGAATAGAATATCAATCAAATTTATACAGACTCGATGGTAAAATATACATAATTTTCAATTTATCTACCTAAAAATCTAAATGTGGAAGTAGACACCTGAATCTTATTGTAAAAAAACAAATATATATATATATATATATATATATATATTATTAATATATATATATATATATTATATATATATATTAATATATATATTATATATATATAAGTATCAATCCACTATTAAGGTGACCACTGTGAAATGCACCAATTGGAGGACCAAGCATATGTCTTGTTCAAATTGATTAAACTGTTCAATCTTTGTTCAAATGAGTATAGTTTGATTCCCTACAATGATTTATGAACACAATT
Organism: Berghia stephanieae; assembly: GCF_034508935.2. Classification (NCBI taxonomy): domain Eukaryota; kingdom Metazoa; phylum Mollusca; class Gastropoda; order Nudibranchia; family Aeolidiidae; genus Berghia; species Berghia stephanieae. The sequence goes on along the minus strand of NC_088362.1, from coordinate 92,503,027 downwards.
CTGATGCTTGATGATCACAATGGTATATAGAAAATTACTCGGTCCCCCTAATGTTTTACTAAGTGTTTCTGTAGCTTTAAGGAGACATTTGGTAAAAACATGTTTTTAGGGAGACCACATTAAAAAACCCTTTTAGGGAGCCCAGTATATGTTTATATATGTGTATACCTAAGAGTGCATTTTCAAGTGAGCTACCACCAAATTGTCTAAATAAGTAAGTCCTTAAGATTAAGAGCTTCATGGCCATAGTGTCGAAGCTTATCCCCGTCCAGTGTGCGTAGAGTGAAGTGGCCGAGCAACGCATTTACTAACTCCTGGGAAGGTCCATCCCTCAGAAGGGGCGCTCAGGGAAATAACCTGGGACTCAAACACGGCAAAAAATATTCCCAGTTGCTCCGTGCGCCATTGTTTTTGCAGTCCCCGACCCCTTTAGAAACCTGACGACCCAGGTTAAGATCAGAGATAGAAGGGACCAGGCAGAGGAGTTTATTTGTTGTTGTTGTATACCACTGAATGGACTTGGTTTGTTTTGTTTTGTTTTTAAGGGTTTTACGGCGCTTGCAACACATTAAGGTCATATCAGCGCCAGTAAAAAGGAAGAAAATGGGATAGTAAAAAGTTCTGGAACTACAATTAGAGCACCCAAGAAAAAGTAAGGCAAGGGGATTTGTTTCAAATAGGAAACAGTAGATTCCAAGAGCCCACTATCAAAGTACTTAGTTTGAGATCACCTAAACGTCTCATTCAGACACAAGCACAGGTCGCAACAAAGAGGGATACACTCAAATGTTTACAAAGCATAAATAATATGTAAACAAAACAATAAAGAGCATAACAGACAGATGATTTACAAGGGAAAAATATAATCTCCCAAAACTCGAACTATACATTTGACTGTTTCCCTCCCAGCCAGGTCCTGGACAAAACCAAGTAATCCCAATCCCGAGACAAAGACAGAAAACAAGTTGGAAAACAGACATAGGGGGATAGAAGACGCAACGAGTACGTCCCTGCCATTATGGGAAGTCGGGAACCCCACCCAGTGAATGGAGTTGGATGGATAGGACAGCAGATTGATGGACACAATGAACGGCTTCAATCAACATCTCATTCACTTTAACTTGCCACAATGCTTGCTTTGGTTTCGTGGTAGACAGTTCGTCTGACGCCCGAGTTGCCAGGGTTCGAATCTATATTTGTGGCGATGCAGAGTCATTGTAAAAGTCTCATTTACAGTCTCACTTGTGTTAATTGGAGTACGTTACTGAATTGTAACAACGTTGTTCTGTTCGTGTCCATATAAATGTACTACCAGCTGCACGTTGAGCTCATTGTGGGTTTTATGATACATCAAGCTCGTGTAAAATTACATTTACATTTGACCGAAAAAATGATACATAACGATAGAAGTCTACAAATCATATTGCAGGTTTATTTCAGTTCACAAAGCCATCACAAACATTCATCCACTGTATCACATAAGTCTTTGGTCACCAAATAAAAGCATGAAGTTTGCTATGTGTACAGTGCAACATAAAAGGATAGAAACAGTTTTACTGATAAAACCCTCAAATGATAACAAACCAATATGTTGTTGCTGGTAAGTTGCTTAATTGCATTTGTTAAAAAGCATAAACTGTGAAGCAAAAGTGTTGAAAATCGTTTGAATAAGTTTAATGCAAAAAAAATAATTCTTAAGCACTTTATGCCGTTCTAAGCTGTCGTTGCTGCATTTTTTTTCATTATTAATTATTATTATTCTGATTAAGGATGAGGGGATAAAGAAAGAATGAAATTAAATGCACAGAGGTGTCATTTCTTGACAGTCGACCTCTAAAGATTGCAACTCTTAAAACTTATCATAAAAAGAATAGTGAAATTTTACATTAGGTATCTAGAAAATGCTGAACATAAAGCTACATTGGCCAATTAAGTTAGGGTTAGTAGAAAGACTTTTATTCTGCCATATTGATTCTTTCAGATAGTTCTACATAGCTGCCAACTTTTCAAAAATAAAATAAGGAACGCTCATTTGCCCGGGATGAGGGGACGATGTGTGCCGAAGCCCCCCCCCCCCCCCCCCCCCCCCCCCTTCATCGAATCGCAACATATAAAAGTCAGCCTTTTTAATTACTATTACTAACACTAACAAGTTTGAGATGACAGAGGCTAGTCCAAATGTTGCTCAATTATCGGGTTTAGTACCAGCACATTTGAATCGTTAAAATGACACTTTCCACAATGATTGTTGTTTTTTTTTAAGGGTTTTACGGCGCTTGCAACACATTTAGGTTATATCAGCGCCAGTAAAAAGGAAGAAAATTGGATAGTAAAAAGTTCTAGAATTACAGTTGAAGCATCCAAGAGAAAGTAAGACATAGGGGAACTGGGAACAAATAGGGATCAGATGTAGATTCCAAGAGCGTATCACCAATGTACTAAGTTTGAGATCACCTATAAGTCTTATCCGGACACAAGAACAAAATCCAACAAAGAGGAACACACTCAAATGCTTACATTATACATTAAAAAATAACAAATATAGTAATAATACATAACAGAGAGATGATTTACAAGGAAAAAAATATCATCTCCCAAAACAATAAATATGCATTTGACTGCTTCCCTCCCAGCTAGGACTCCGGCGAGGGCCAGGAAAAAAAACAAGTAATCTCATTCCAAGACAAAGACTGAAAGCATGTTGGAAAACAGATATAAGGGGATAGAAGACACAGTGTGTACCTCCCTGCCCGCTATGGGAGCTTTCCACAATGAGATCAAAATTCAGAACGGACAATATAAAGAAAGAATTCAACTGCCTCAACTTTGATAAGGACCAATACACAAGAAGCACGATTGTAAAATAAATGAAATAACTTAAGATGGTTAGAAATGCATAACTACCAACCTGGTACATCACTTGAGAGGGCGTTTTGGGGTAAAAATTAGGTGAGTTCAGATAAAAAGTAGACGATTGCATATATGTTTTCTTTCATGCAACATAATGGTCTTTAAGTAGTATACTATAATAGTAGTTATAGTAAAATGCACCTCTAAATATTAGAGAATTCCTACTTCTTTACTTTGACAAGATAAACACACCTAAAAATGGAGTATACTTATTTTTCTTGAACCTAAACCGTTACAAAAGCTTGCTTGAAAAAAAAAAATTAAAATCAGATGAAGATGTTTTTAAAGGGATTAAATTTATATATTTCATAAATTAATAAAGGGAAAATAATCATTGTCATCTTTAATCAATATAAGCAATTGATTTTCTTATTGAATACCTTCCAATCAAAAAGGTGGATTTAATTTTATTCTTAATTAAAATAATATTTGTAACAAATAGTGAAAGTATCAATACTGTCTTAGAATATTCAAAGTATATCGAGGCTAACATCCATATCCTATGCAAATCTCCAATACATTATGAAAGGTTTGAGTAAAATACAGGCGTCATATAAACGAATGGAACTTTTTTAATTGTTGAAAATCATTTATGTTAGAGGCATAATTCAAATTAAAGAGCTACACAAATGGAGATTATGCTCTCACTGGACACCAATAATAATGATAATAATAATAACAACAATAGTAGTAGTAGTAATAGTAATAATAATGGATCAATAATAATAATTCATTAGGCTCACATGGCTTTTTTACCACAAATTAGTCAAAAATTACAAAATACGGATTTTGAACTAAAAATAAGCACTTACGGACTCAGGAAGTCAAATACGGAACAAATCCGTTTTTAACAGAACGGTTGGCAGCTATGGTTCTACAAGCATTTGTCTCTCAAGCTGAGCAAATGAATGTTCATATAATATAAAAAAGGATATTGCAATGATGAACAGATTGTACTATATAAAGATAAAACGTTTTTGTAAACCCCCAAAATATGTCAATAACACTATACAATACTGAATGTAATACAAATCAAATTCATGATTGTCATTACACCGATTGAAACGCTCTTTCCCTTCTATATTTATTTCTTTCATTAAAATCTTTGTCTTCACCAAACTAATTAGTGTACCTTCAGGGATTCCTTTTTGTGAAAATACCCTGTGGTGTTTTAAGAACAGAATAATTTCAGACTTTCTAGGTAATGATCCCCTTGAACCATGTGCTGAAACATCTTCGACAAAGTTTTTAAAATATGACTTGACTCTATCTGTATCCTCATCTGACCATGACATGTATCTCCGATTTTTGCTTGAATTCCTCTTGGGTTCAGTTTGTTTTGAAGAACACGTAAGCTGATTTGGCACTCCTGCTTCACCATCAAATATTTCTTCTTGATTTGCAGCTGTTACTATGGATGTTCCAAAATTTGCATTTGAGTCTCTATTCACTACAGAGTCATTTGTTTCAATGTTACAATTTCCTTCCCAGTGACCGATGCTGAGTTATCAATTTGACCCAAAAAATGACCAACTTCTGTTATTTCTCGTATTGCAAGTGGACACTGATAAATGTTTTGATTGATTGATTCACTGTGTCCCATATGTCGATAGAAGACATCTCTCTCGTGTTGTGGGACATCAAGTAAGGCAAATAATGTCGAAGCTCGGTGCCTGAATTTATCAGCTATTAACAACTGGGGTTTCTCTAAATCCTTTACTAAGGAAGTGACATATTTGATGGCAATGTAACCACTTACATGATCTTTGGATATTCCTGTATTTGGAAAAAGAAATGGGTTGTCTGAAATATCAACAGCTTTACGCTCCTGTGCAAGTTTCCTTAAAGGCTGAATTGTGTCATTGGGTATCAACACAGGGACCAACATCTTGCTTCCCTTTCCAGACTGATAGGCCAGCTTATACTTCTCAAGTAACGCTTTTTCCAGAGGATCAGTGACATGTTGTACAAGCTGGGGATCAACCCATACACCTGAATCTGCATCATTCCAGTCTTTTAACAACATCCTTGCGGGTTCTCCGCCTCTCCTCGCATTAAACATTGTAAGCCTAGCTACGATGACATTGCGAAGCCTAACAAACATATGTGAATCAAATAATTGATAATCATCCTCACAAATACGGACCATCTCTTCAGTAATAAATTGCCGTAGCTTCTTTATATCATTCTCTAATGGCATCTCTTTGGGTTTTCTCAAATTTGTTCTCTTTGCTTCACATTGAACTCTGGCTGTAAAAAAAATACTATCCCAATTATAATCCAGGACAGCTTTGAACAAATCTATCTCTGCGGATTCTTCCATTTTGTTTTGCATTATATATTCCCCTTTTAAGAAATTAATTAACTTTTTCAATATAAATCCAATTGAAAGCTTCAAGCCTGCTTTCAATGTCCCATCCTCTTTCAAAGTCATTTCAGAAATGGTTTGCGATATTTCATTAAAGTTACAACGCTTCACCACGTCCTCTCCAGAGAAGAAGGTTGATTCGTTCTCTTCCTAGTTTTTAAAATCAAATTTCCTAAGATGCGTAAATCACTCATTATAACTTTTCTCTCCTTCTTTGAACTTTTACTCCACAATTTTGTTCCTAACAATACTATAGCTTTGTCTGATCGACACAAATTTCCCACTTCATCATTCCGAAATTTGTCAAGAATATTCTCCTTTATTTCTTTACTTGCATTGGGAGCCACGGGATAAAATTTTACAACCCCAGTACACAGAGCATGCTCAGTACTACATTTCTTTTTGTGTTCATAAACCCTTCGTCCAGAGTAAAACCCCTTACAGCCAGCACACATAACAACTTCATGTGACCCTTGTGCTCTCTCACGCATAACTATTGAATTGTTTCTAGTGTTTGAATAAAAAATGCCCTTTTTCTTGAGATAATCCATTGTTCTATCCCTTTCCTTTACAGGCTGTTTCATGGCCTCTGTAACTTCTGTCTCATCTTTGTGTTTCCTCATCAAATGCCTTGAGAGTTTTGTTTGCAACTGTCCACAGTATGGACAGGGTCTCCTTGGCTTTTTGTATTTCTCTGGAAAAAAAAGAAGAAAATAAAGCACATCATGCTATGAACTATGAAAATAAACAATAGACAGATCATATGCACATCAGCTACATGACAGCGATAGAGAGGAATAGCATTCCAAATATTTAAGGCCTGGACAAGTAACTGTCATAATTCCTTCTTGTTATATACTTTTCTACCATCTATTCCTTTGGAAGAGGTATGTTAGATTTGTGGAGACCTCTGCCACATAACAAATCCAGTGAAAAGACGCCATATTTTTGTTTTGAAATAGAAATAAATAGATCAATCCACCCACTTCACTGGGTTCAGGGTTCCCTCTTCATTATAATCAAAATATGAACATAAATCGGAATAGTAACACATTGAAGTCTCATCTGAATACATAGATTGTCCTTTGTTGTTTCAGCGAAAAAATCAGACAGAATGTCAAAAGAATTTTAGGTTTTTCCCCAACCACCCCTTGGAGGTATCAGTATCAGCGGAATGGTAAGCGTCATGTTTTTTACGTTGAGCAACAAAATTTACTCCAAATGCTTCACTCGACCCAGGCGGAAAAGCAATCAAGAATAGACCCAAGTCCTATCCAAAGACTAACATTTCATTTAAGTTTATTGTAGGCCCTTGGCCAATCGACAAAATTCAATTCACATAAATTATTTACAACAATCAGAAATTAATTATATCAATAATAGTAATAGAATGCAATGAAGGCAATATCATATAATATAATAATAATAATAATAATAATAATAATAATAATAATAATAATAATAATAATAATATAATAATAATAATAATAATAACAGTAGCGGCTATAAGTAACAATTAATATAGTAACAAAAGTAATAATAGACTATAGTTCATAGTCATAACAATGACTTTCTTTGTCATTGAGGGAGTGAGAAAACATCACCGGCTGGCAGAACAAACAGCCGACATCAATCAAACGTCCTCCAGACCGGTTGAGCATCGGCTTCATTAATTCCTTAAAGACTTCCCCCCAACTGCCTGAACGATGCTGATGCCCAGACAACTTAATCCTGATTTATATTTTGTGGGAATGAAATATGACATGTATATGCCGGAAATATTTCAATAACAAACACACTGTTCAGATAGAAAATATTTGAGTCTTGCCTTTGTTAATTGACACAGGTAAGTTAGGAAAATAAATGCTAGTAAAAACGATCAGCAAGTTCGTGAACACTGCTTCTCAACTCGAACATATGTTTTCATCAAATCTACACACATCATGTTGTGAGCTGAATTTTAATGATCTCAGTTGTCATTGAAAGGAACCCAAGAATTTTAGAATAAAGAAAAATATTGAACCTGGAAGTCAAAAGGGTTTGTAGCACAGCAGACATTATCAAAGTATAATTTTAGTACCGACAAATTAAAAAGAAAATGTGCTTTTCTTTAAATGCTCCAATCATCATATACTGTTTAGGTTGCAAGATTAATAAAAATGTTATCTACTCTGATTCTCGTTAAGTTTCCAGCTGGTCTGTGAAAAAAAGCCTTAAGCATCATAGAAATACAAAGAAACAGTTTTAATATATAGATGGGTTGTAACAAAAAAAACATTTTAACACTTACAATACAAGCAATTTAAGTCTATTACAGACAAAAAAAAACCCCAATAAAATAAACATGAACATTTTTATGGCTGGTTTCACTGATATCACTCACACATTGGGGTTTCAGATTCTAAGATGTCCACCCTATCAAATTTGGATTTGTGCTTGTTATGTAAATGGTAGCGTATTTTGCGACGCAGCACTGCCAAAACAGAAAAAAAATGCAATAACACAAATGCAGCACCATGGAGGGGGTGGAAGTTTTCTTTTAAAAGGAATGGGTAAATTAAAATTGATCCCACAAATATCAAAGGAGAAGAATGACAAAAAAATGACTCACCATTGCACGTAACACGTTGGTTTGCAAGTGTATAGCATTCGGGTTGAACCTGGGTCCCAGACTGGCAACGAGGTTCAGTCTGTGATAGTTGTGGATGAGGCTCTGACTGAGTTGGGGGAATGAGCACTAGGTTCCAGAGACAATGATGTACTCAGCATTGGGTACCTCACAGAGTACGTAGAGGAATCAGACTCGGAGTCAGCAACAAAATCGGGACCCTGTATATTTTGTGGAAAAGATGACAGATCAATCAATTTATTCATGTTGACAATAAACATGAAGAGCCATTGTTTAATAATCCAACTAAACAATTAGCTGGTTAATAATGCAAGTATAATAAAAAAGAGTTGAGAAAGGCAGACATATTGTCTAAGTATTTAATATGTTCAACTGTGCTTGGATAAATATAGATACACCAACCAGGGTTTCAGTAAACCGTTTTTAACCAACTCTTTAAATCCTACACCAGGACCAACAACTACAAAACAATTTTTTATATCACTACGATTCTGGACATATAAACGGTTGTCATTGCAACAATATGAACTTCCTAACCTTGCAACTGCAATATAGTTAACAAAAAAGTTGATAAACATTACGATGCAAGAGAATTTGGACAAAATGCGAGATCAAAAGTATAATCCCAACAGAAGCTATTTTAATTTTTCCTGGAAACGCATCATTTTCACATTTTGTCAAATAAAAAAACAAACGACTTCAAATGTGAATGGCTCATCAATGAATATCACTTCAAAATATAACGAGGAAGGTTTAAAATAGTGTTATTGTTGGCGAAGTCCACTGCAAAGAAAAATTTTTAACAACAAAAAACTAGGAGATCTCACTGGTGTAAAACAGTGTTGTCCTTGTCCTGAAATATTGTATTGCGCCTAACAGACTGCAGGTCTCATCTTTTGTGGCAAATGTGTTTTGTCCACCACAAAATATGTGATGTGAAGCATTTTGAGCATGGTGCCAACTGTGGATAAACGCTATACAAATGTTATGATTTTATTTTAATGTACATACTTACCACAAATGAATCATGTGATATGGAACTTTGTTCTGCATCACTTTCAGGCTCTGAGTTGGAGTCTATATAGAAAATAAAAACAACAAAAAAAAAGCTGAAGACCATCATGTGCAAGTTTTTCTCTAAACTCTTAAACAAAAAATCATGCCATCTTATGCTTTAAAAGGATTTTTTAAAAATTATTTACCTTATGACTATTGTCCTTTGGAAAAAAAAGAAAATTAAGTCCGAAACCTTCTGGCTATTTTCTTTTAAATTTCAAGAACGTCAGAGTTGGCAAGGGAGGACGGAAATATAATTCCAGAAACCAATCTGTCTATAATCATATCCATATGATAGTTTTTCGTTCAAGATTCAGGTACAGTCCACTTAGGATAATCGCAATACCTTGGGATCATCGAAAATGTTGGGATTAACCGAAATTCAGTTTCCTGTCCACTATTTCAACATTTTACACATTTATTGTCAACTCAAACCAGTAAATAATATTCTTAGTCAACCACATATAGAGCAATTTGATTGAAACAAAAACCATATGGCAGCCCCGTGTAGATTTGTCAACCAAAAGCAGCTATGAAGCAAGCCGATATCTTATTCAGATTGGAAGAAGTTTCAATCTTTTTTCTCAACAATTCAACATTTGTCAGAGTTAAAGAGATTAGCCTTAATGAGAGACAATAAGCTCTCACCAAACTCATTGGTCACAATGCACAGTTGTTAATCCTAAAACAAAGGATATCGCTCAGTCTCTCTTTATAACTGTCATTTATAACCTGTTGTCAAGATTATGACCAGCCCCACCCTCTTCTATTTAATGGCCACCGATGACGTCACAAACCCATACTGCAGAGCCCCGCCCTCTTTCGACTCTAACAGAGTGGTGACACACTACTGTAGCATTAAATCCTGCTCACTCTCGATTCTTCAACCTGTCACGATTTCATCCATGATGAAATTTAATCATGATATACTGTTTGATTTCTTGAATTTACCACTTTTTAAAAAACCGAAGTTTGTTGCAATTAACCAGTGACTTTTATATAGAATTATTTCCATTGCTTAGGAAATATTGTGATTAACCGAAAGTTGCGATTAAATGAGTTGCAATTATCCGGAGTGGACTGTAATAGTATTACACATCATGACTCAAAAAAAAAAAAAAAAAGCAAACTATGTGTACCTAAATGTTATTCATTTCCTCATCAAATTACATTCTTACCATTAACATCATAGATCACATCAAAAGGGTTGTCTGGATTGACAGCAAGACATTTTTCAGGATTTTTAAAGCTCAAATCTCTCTGATCTGAAGTTACAAAAGAAATAGCATATTCTCAACATTAAACTATGATTTTGTGATGGCTGTGATATGGCATACTGTATGCATAAAGCAAGATGCAAAGACAGGTTTAAGTTTAAATTATTTTATATTCTTTTCAAAAATCCATTCTAGTTTTGCCAAAATAAAATAAACACGAGAAGTGTTGAGTTGGATAGCGCTAAAACTAAAAGTAGTAGTGGTGTATAGTAGTAGTATTAGTAATAAACGACAGATCTTACTCACTAGTGTGAATCTACAGTCTACAGAAGTTCCCGAATTATCTGACTCCACTTCCAAATGACTGACTGACAAGTGACAATCATCAATCGGTGTGTGATGTCTACCCTATTGAAAATCTTAAATCAACTGTGATGTAATAAGAATGGCCAATAACTTACCATTATAATTATCTCGGTGTCTCTTCAATGATGCCTCCAGCATCAATTTACCCCACGATGCCATAGACGTCTAGTTTGGAACTCAGCAAGTGACGAAAAAATACTTGCGGCTATAGAGAGGACGTCCGTCGGCCACTCTCTTTGTAAGTCAGTAGTCAGTGGTTATCAGATATCCTTGGTTCTTGAAAAATATAGAAACACAGCGGTTCATTTAAAAAGACTCTTTTGTAGATCAAGTTATAATGTTAGGTATTGCACTTTAAAATCTCTTCAGACATAGAACGGGTCAACTTGACGTCTAGACCAAATCATTTCGAAGATCGATATGGCAACAGCAACGCCTGGAATGGAGGATTTAAATGCGGCATCTGACGATTCTACTGCTATGACAGAAGATGCTCCATTTCACGACGTCGAGATGGCTTCAACTGGCATCAGGCATCAACATGCTACTCAATAATGGGTTTGATGAAGCGTTTGACTAAGAACTAAAGGCCGAGCTGATAACTGATAACCACCTACTACCGACTTGCGAGTGAGTGAGTGCCGAGTGCCTCTTTATGCGCGAAATTGACTAAACATACGTTTCACGAAAAAAAGAGTTACTATGTTTGCTTGTCTCTTGTCACCAAGATAAGAATCCGGACCAAGATTCGATAAATCTGTTTCTAAAAATAGATTATAATTCGTATATCTTGTTCATTCCTCAGTTCATCAACTTTCACACAATTTTATATTAGGTTTTCATTACTATAAAAATCCATATAATGCTCTAGAATTTTAGAGAAAATTTCGGAAAGATATATTGCCTCACTATTGAAATATATCGATGAAAACACTGGTACCCCTATTGTACTTTTTTCAGGCGGTCACCTTATTGACCAACGTGAAAATTTAGGCATAACTCTTCTTACTGTGGTGTTTAACAAATAACTTCAATACTATGATTTACAATTATATATCCTTGACGGTTGGGTTGACAACCTTAAACTAAAAATAGAAAAGTGAATGTGCTAGAGGTCAAATCAATAGGGGGACCGGATTTTGGTCTCCCTATTGGTAAAGTACTGTAAAATGAACTAATAGGGGTACCAAAAGTCTCCCTATCCGGTATTAATACATATATATATATATATATATATATATATATATATATATATATATATATGAGCCAAGGTCAAAAGGTGCCAATTTTTTTTCTCAAAATAAAAGTGACATAATAGTCCATTCATGATTCTATATGGGTAGCAAAAACCCTGTACTTCATGAATCAAAGGCCCTTTAGATAACTTTAAGGTCTAACGCAGCATAATATCGTCAACAATACCTATAGGTTGCTGGTGTCACCTGTGGCCGGTGACACCAAAATGAGACAAAAAATCAATAATCAAAAGGTTTTTGTTGAGTATCAAACTTTATTTAGTAAGTTATAGACAAAAAGACACAATCAACAACAATCATAGTACAATAATATTACCAACTATTGAAGAAAATGTTGCTTTTTGGTGTCATCGGTCACAAGCAACATAGAATGCAAATATATTATTTCATAAAAATGTATGTACATTAACAACAACAACAATATTGCTTATGTTTATTACCAGCAATGTTCAGAAACTTTTGGAATAAAATGTTCGGAAATAATGTGACCAAAGCATATCTTATTTAGCGACATTGTGTCACTTGTGACATTAGACCGATGACACCATTACTTATGTCACAAGCAATACCAAATTGCAATTTCGACAATTTATCATTAATTTCAGTCAAACCAGTGTAATAACACAGTTAAATATGGAATTTAATAATATTCAGAAACCAAAGACTTCAAAAATAGAAATTTACATGGAAATTAGAGCATCTGAATGTGACTTGTGACATAAGGCCGGTGACACCATTACTTATGTCACAAGCAACACCATATCACACTTTCGTCCATTATATATCATTATTTTCAGTCAAAAAAGCACAATAACCTACTCTAAAATGAAATTCAATAATATTTTAAGAAACTAAATACTTTCAAATTGGAAATATACTTAGAAATTAGTAATACCATTGTTGCTATTACTTTGGTCAAAATCGGCACTAGAACGCAATTTTGCCTCAATAAAACAAGAATAGCAACTGAACACATGTAATATAGCCTGTTAAAATGTAATCAATGACATTTCAAGCTTTGAAGAACATGAAAACAGAAATACATTAGACATTGCAAACTTAAGTGTCACCTGTGACATTTTAACCAATGACACCAATGGTCACAAAAAGTACCAGAAGTCACACAAACACTAGATAAATATCAGCCATGGTAATGAATTCATGTAACCATACGGTGACGTCCGCCCTACTGCTCAAATCTGCTAGTTTGTAGTAATTAAGTGTGTTAATAGTAAATCAAATCAAATTTCTTGACAACCCTTCTTTTATCTGGATTAGTCAAAAGCTTGAGTTTTGTCTTTTTCTTGATTGATACAACCCTGAAACATAAAAAGTTAGAATTACAAGGAAATAGTTGTGTCAAAATCACAGTCTTATGTGAGATGTCATAATATCATATTTGTAAGTAGAATAACAGCTGAAAACATACTTTTTGGTGGCACTTTGTAATATCCAATATCAAGTGTTGCTTGTGACAATGTAAAATAGCGATGACATCAAAGTTCAACTTACCTTTTCTGCCTGGAGCCACGCTGGAAAGGCAAATGAAAGTGCTGCACTTCAAAGACTGGTAAGAAGGGTGGATCAAAATTGCGAATCGCCATTTAACGAAACAAACTTCCACATGTTCACGCATGCCGTGTTGCTTGTGACAAATGACACCAAAACCAATAAACCTCAATACCGGTAAAACGGTATACATTTACTCCAAGATTTGAGTTCAGATAGTAAATCTATGCTTTTTTCTCATAATAAAACATTTTATAAACATTAAACATGAGCTTTAAAGTTTCTTGTCGAGTCTTAGTATTGTGCTGTGTTTGATGACACCAAAGGTCACAAGCAACACCAACTTTTTAAGAAGTCTATATGAAACTTAAACAGATATGTAATATACTGCAATTGCGTTCAAAAGTAAATTTTGACTTTATACTATTAGTCAAATTTCAATCACGTGAGCTAAAACATCACATTTAATTTCTACATGATTTCTAAAAAGGTGATGCGTTGACCTCGTTTTAAGCACATGCCAAACAGCATTCAAATTTCACTTTCAAGTTGTTTATTTCATATTCTGTTGAACAGAGTATGTTGAGCTATCTCATTTTATCTCTTCTTCATATTATCAATTGATTACAAGCATTAACCCAATGAAAACAGCCCATAATTAAGTAAAAATCAAATTTTCTTAACACTGGTATCAGGCGGGCACCTTTTGACCTTGGCTCATATATATATATATATATATATATATATATTATATATATATATATATATATATATATATATATATATATATATAAACAAAATAAGCAACCAGATTAAGGGTTAAAAATAAAGTTCTTCCATATTATTTGTAACTCTTGGTGACTCACCTCCTTTCCACAGCCTGAATAAATTCATTGAAATCTTTGAATGGCGTCCCTTCACCCCACAATCCAAGTCTAGTCATGTAAGCCATGTTCTTAGGTTCAGAGGCACCTGTGGCAGATGCATAAACAACCCGAGCTTTGGGAAGACGGTTCTGAAGCTCAAGAACAGTTTGACCTGTTTTGGTTGGCTTACTTGAGCCAGTGGGACACAAGTTTTTAGCTTTATGGCATTCATCAAATACAATCTGAGATCCAGAATTAAGAAGAGATTAACAAGGGTGTTTTCAAACTCAATAATTTAAAAAATAAAAAATAAAAATTTAAAAATTTAACTTGAGTCAAAGATACTAAATACATGTTTTTAATTATGATTTAAATGATTATATTTTTAAAACTATGGCTATATTGGAAATGCATGCATATAGCACCCAGCAAACAAGAGAAAATTCTGAAGAAATTGTGAGGTTTTAAAACATGTTCAAATGAAACAGGTAAATTCAAAATAATAATAATAAAAGATGGATGAACAGACTAATGAACTTGTAAATTAATACATTCATGAGTTATTAAAAAAAAAAGGATACAACTCCTTCAAAATCATGACCCAGCCATTTCAGTAACTGCTTCAAGCGTGTGTTGTACTTCCCCTCTGCCTGACTCTCTCCAATCAAAGAAGAATATGTAGCAAAGATCACACCCTTTTTGCAGCTGTTGTTGTCCTTGCTTGACAGTTTGGAGTAGTACTTGAACTGTTGATTGAACAAAACATAAAGACCCGTGATTTTAAAAAATTAAATTAAATAACTTAGTGAAAATTAATATTTTGAGTCAATACAGTCTTCTCCAATAAATCATCAACAATATGAAAATGTGTTTGGTTTAAGCCTGATGTCTAAAACATTCAAAGCTATCTTTCCAGCCTTTTTAGTAAAAGTTATTTACTGAAGCATGCCCACTTCTGTTGCAACCCATATAGCAAATAAACAAGACTATACAATATTTCAAATGATTTAAAAATAATTGTTGATGCATTGATAATGCGACATTAAGAACTGAAAAGTCTGAAACGCACAGAATGAAAAAGGCGCTGGAACTGAAAATTTCGCAAAAAGCCCTGGTTTCTAAATGACGTTACTGCTTGCCAATTACAAGAGGTAAAGACGTCAGAGTAAATTACCGTAATAGATGACTGTAAAAGAAAATTAACATTTCTGTAACTTGCTTATCAAGCAGTGATGATGTTGACAAAAAGTGAAAAAGGAGGAAAGTTTTGTACATTTGCCTTCACCCACATTTTTACACCAAAGAGTCAATAAACTATCATTGAAAGTCACGTAGTTCAGATGTCTTTACTGATCAATTATGGAATTTCTCCTCTATCTCCAAAATCACAGATTTCAACAGATCTGTGGAAAATCACCAGCACTGATAAGTTAGGGGTCTGATTTTCTTCATTTTCCATCTTTGTTAGGGATACCCAGAAAATTGGTATATTGTTGAATAACATTGGTCAGTGAAAGGTGCTCGTAAGAGTAGCACAATGGGTCAGATATCCGTCAACTGTGGCGGTTTAATGACAGTTCAGGCAATTGTTCAACAATTCTAAGACTAACCAATATAAACATTACCTAGAACATTAAAGAATGAAAAAAATATCTATACTAAACATTTTTTTTTTTAATTAAAAAAAAAAAGGGGTGGGGGGGGGTGGGGGGAATAGGATGTTAAAAAATTATGAGAAAAGATTTTAAAGATCCTAACCGGAAGGAGAAAAAAGCCTGGAATTTGGCTGCTCTGCATGGGTGCATGCAACTGGACCTCAAAAAGCCTGCAAGTCTACTTATGACCAGACATATAATCTGAAAAAGCCTGCAAGATTCAGGGACTTCTCCAATCAACTTCCAGTTCAAATTTAATAATATAACTATCACTTCCGGGTCACAGTAGCATCGTGATTCAAAAGTTTCGCTTAATCATATGGACGTACCTGACCCGATTGTTGAGACCTAAACAAAAAAATCCAAAAAAAAATCAATCAAATCCAAATCGCAAAAAGCCGGCGACGTTTTTTTCGGTAATCCAATCGACCAGCATAGCCGGCACTCTTGCACCCATGCTGCTCTGTAATTATATCTTTTCTAAACTGTGAGCACAAGCTTCTATGAAGTGGGATTTTCTCTATGCGTTTTAAGTCTTATTACAGCTCATCAGTTTCACATATAAAGAGGGATGGAAAAATCTTACCTTATTCAAAGGATAAACATCGATATGATGAGCACCAATATCTCGGAGATCCCTTTCTGCATCCACTCTCAAGTCATTGGACACACTTAGCCTAAATACAAAGACGAGGGAAGAAGAAAATAAAAATCATATTGAATACCACGTCAAAACATGACACCACCAACAACGGTTGGGTCTCAAAACCAAACAAGATTAAAAGATAAAAAGAAAAGGTTTGTAGGTTTTATGACCTCACCACTTCTATGATAGTAAAAAGGAAGAAGATGGTATAGTTAAACAATTTTGTTTTGTTTTTGTTTTTAGGGGTTTTACGGCGCTTGCAACACAATTAGGTCATATCAGCGCCAGTAAAAAGGAAGACAATGGGATAGTAAAAAGTTCTAGAATTACAATTAAAGCATCCAAGAATAAGGTAGACAAAGGGGAATTGATTCAAATAGGGAACAGATGTAGATTCCAAGAGCACACCATCATTGTACTTAGTTTGAGATCACTAAATGTCTCATCCAGACATAAGCACAGGTCCCCGCCAAGAGGAACACACTCAATTGTTTACAAATCATACATATGTAAAAGTAAAAATAATACAGTACATAACAGAGAGACGATTTACAAGGAAAAAAATATCATCTCCCAAAACTAACTACACAATTGACTGTTTCCCTCTCAGTCAGGGTATCCGGCCAGGGCCAGGACAAAACCAAGTAATCCCATTCCAAGACAAAGACAGAAAGCATGTTGGAAAATGGATATTAGAGGAGAGAAGACACAGTATGTACCTCCCTGCCCTCTATGGGAGGTCAGGAACCCCACCCAGTAAACAATTTTGATGGACTTATAAACACCTAAGAAAAAAGATCAGACGCAATCTATCCATGCTTCTGCCATTCATACTATTTTGATTTACAAGGGGGGGAAAATCTCAGACAAAAAAATGTACCCATCTGGCTGTCTTCCTCTCAGCAAAAGACCATTCAGGTCCCAGGCAAAACAAAATAGCACCTTCTAAGGCAAAGATACAAAGCTGCAAACAGCTCTAGGCGCCTTTTCAATACAAACGTCAAAGCTACAATAACAGGTCATACACAAAACATGCCTAAGACGTTCACATCATGAAAAATATTCCATAAACGGAAACTGGTTTTAATCTACCAAATATTTCATAATAAAATAAGTCTTTAAATATTTGTCTTAAAAGTAGCTTCTGCATTGCATTTCTTAAGGAAATTGGAAGAGAGTTCCAAATAGAAGGGGCAGCATGAGAAAAAGACCTATCAGAAAACGTTCTGGAGCCTTTTTTGCAACATTAGTTTATTGTTATAAGTACATACCATAACGCTCTCTTCCTTCTGTGTAAATAATTTTCAAAGATGATACCAGCAATGGTCCGACCTTTCCCCACTCCAGCACCGTCACCTAAAAGCAATTCATTATTATTCTGTTACCAAAGGGTATAATGGACTTTACATATTTACCACTTCCATTTTAAACATATGATGTGTCATATAAAAACTCTTGAAACCAACATTGGTTTATAAAATTTCACACGTTAACATCTGTAACTAAAATTCAGAATGATTATATTACAGAATTGAGTCTTTTGCATATCGCTTTATCTAGTTGTCATATCAGCATCAAAGAAATATCTGTCTTCTTTATCAAAAACTATTTTATCTATATCTCTGGCAGATCTTATTTTTTTATTCATTTTATGATTGTGATAGCATTTTTAACATAACTGGGTCATACTAGACAAAAAAAGAAATAATATCAGAATATAATACATACCTATAAGATAACCAGCTCTCTCTCCACAAGGTAATATGGTCATGTGTCTCTGACTGGCATATGTGATAGACTCGAGCTGTAATCCAGACAACTTGGCATCTTCATCAACACTTTCATCCAGGATACGAAGCTGATAACGAACATCAGGAGGTTCTACACTAGATAATGAGGAAGTTTCCACCACAGGATCAGGATGCTTCTTTCCAACATTCACTATATCAAATATTAGAAAGAAAAAAACAAACATCCATAACGCTCAAAAAGTCATCTCATTAACACTTCAAGGACCACCAAAATCACATTATCTGGCATTTCACTACATAATGCAAAAAGAAAAAGGCGGAAAAGGGAAGTGCATGCAACATAAAAACAAAACACACACCCACACACACACACAAAACAAAAATCAAGTTAATTTGTGTACCTTTATCATGTTAGCATTCTCCTATATGTTTAAAATTTTTGTCTATAAATTCGTTTTTTTAAATATGTAAAAAGTCAATTTTATGCACTTACATTTAGAGGGTTTGTACTCAGCATAGGTCTCAGCATGACCCAATTCTTCAACTTCTTCTTCAATCTCCTCTTCATCTGGTGGATTCTGATTATTTAGACTACGCATGAAATTCTGATGACAAAGGGATAAGAATATTCAATTAACACAACTATCAACGTAATACACCCCATTATTGTATCAACTGTATTCAAGAAACAATATCCCCATCGTTCAAATTATTTCAAAAGCATATTTTAAGGTTAAGCCAAATGTTCATATCAACATGTACTGCTGGCTGTAAATTGTAATTTTGTCTTTGGAAAATCCTTTTCAGCAATAATGTTTTACATTAATTATTTATTTAGAATTATCACTGGAGGCATGAGTTCCACCCCAATCCAAGAACTTGAATCAATGTCCCACCTCAACACCATTGAGGATCGTCATAAAATCAAGGTATTCTTCCTGACATCCAATGAACACAAGAATAACACAGCCAACTAAAGGAAGACTAAAGAGGAAGAGCTTCGTCAATCAAGCAAAAGCAGTAGAGAAAGAACAAAGAATTGACAGACTGAGACCGAAAAAAATCATCAATTTCACCAGAATCCCAATCTGGAAAAGATGTGCCACAAATATGCCCCATTATCCCAGAAAAAAAGACACTCAGGCCCAAGATGAGAGAAGAGCTATCTAGACAAAAGTGTACACAGACGGTTCTGCTGAAAATGTTATAACGTAATGGAGGAGCAGGGATATACACATAAACTGTCCAAACGACATAGAAGATAAATTCTCTACAGCAACAGGACTACACTCTACCAACTACAGGGCTGAAGTAGAGGCATTAAGAGAAGCTATAACTTTTCTTGCAAATAATCCAAACACCACACAGAAGACAGTAATCCTGGCTGATGGCCTCTCGGGTCTGCAGAAGCCACAGCCTCTGATCTCAAAGACCCATTTTATCAGTTGATCAGACAAGAGAAGATCATAATCTTTAGGATATGAACTGGTCATAATAGATTAATTCCAACACCTCCATACCAAATTCAAGTTGGGAACTACAAGTCAGTGCCCCTGGGGAACAGAAAGTATGGCAAGTGAACACACCCTACAGAATTGTTGAATCCTCTCTGCCCTTAGAGATAATACTGGCCACTGACTGCCCCAACCAGCTTGAGTAAGCTCCACGGGAGCCTGGAGGATCTCCAGAGGACAGCAGCATATCTGGTGGAGAGTAGACTTACCATCTGAGCGAATGCGAAGAAGAATTACTTGTTTTATATGAAATAGATTGTAACACTTGAAACAAAGCAAAACCAACAAATGCAGAGATCAGGAAATGATATGGGAATCTGATAGGTTAGGAGTTTAACTGGCAAACTATACCCAACGCAGAAATCAAATTAAGAGCAAAATTTTGTTTCTACCAATGTGCTTCTTGCCAGATACAACAATATTAAGAACAGATTGAATACAAAACAGTGAAAATTTTGATTATCTACCCACATAATCTGAGAGGAAACATATATTAGTATTTCCAATAGCTGGAAACCAACCTGTGCACTCTGAGATCGTTTCAAGGGTGTTGTATCACCCCATGTTTTGGCAAGGTCTTTTTGTGACAGGGAGTGGCGCAAAGAGTTTGGACCAGATTGTCTATTCAATGCCTGGAAACAAAAGAAAAATAATACAAAATTTAAAGCATAAATTAACATTCACGAATTTTAATTATAACTCATCCCATGCCAATTCAAATCATTAACCAATACACGATAAAGTTTCGGATTAGAGAGATGTCACTGTATGTACACACACACAAATATATATATATATATATATATATATATATATATATATATATAATATATATATATATATATATATATATATATATATATATATATAATATTTCCTTGTATGAAATATGGAACTAGCTATAGATGAAATATATGTATACCTTAAACCCGTTATAAATTACATGAATGTACATTTAATTTGATTCTCTCATCATCATGAAAAGTCCCCAAATCTGTCACATTACCGTCATCATCCAACAACCTTCTGATGAGGCCAGGAGGTGAATGAAACAAGATGGCTTTTAGTACAGTTTTTGGGTTTTAACGTATTTCAGAAAAGAACCAAACATACAGGTAAAGAAAGTAAGCAAAACAAGAGGTGATGCAAGGTTGTGACAAAAGATCACCCAAAGACCCATGAACACAATGACACCGTAACCAGTTTTTACCACTATCCTGGTATGAATACTGACAAATGATCTAAAAACTAAGAAACTGACACCAAAACTATAGTGAAGTAGTTTCTTAATACTGAAAACATTAAGAGGCATGCAAGAGTGAAGTATTGCCAATTAATGTATGAATAAGATCCCATGGCTACACTTTTAATCAAACGGTTTTTGAATTTGAGTTTTTAATTTTATTTTCCATCACGAGAGTAAGCATACTGATGAAAATGGCTATTACAAGAAGAGGTATTAGGTGGTGATCACTGAATTGAAACAAGTTTGTCATATCCTAAAAGTAATGTTTTATTACAGCTTCATATACATATCACAAAACTAAATAAATAAAAATAACTGATGAAGACAATTTTGAATAAGAACACAAGTTAGATTAGTAGAAACAAAACAATTAATGGACAGAATAAATTGACAACCATTGGAAAAGTATACTTAGACAATTCTGGGCAAAACCATTAATTAAAAATAATATAATAAAAAACAAAAAATCAACTAAAGCAAAAAAAAAAAATGAATGGAAGCACCAACAATGAAATCAGGCAACTCAGGCCCTTATTCTCTTCCAAATTCGAAAAGTGTCCAAAATTCAAAAAGATGCCATCTTCTCACCTTCTGACCTGCTAAGCCTGGTATTTTTTTCGGTAGAATTACCTTATCTACAATCATTGGACTATGACTAGCACCAACCATTGTAGGACCAGGTGAAAGAACTGAGGATAGTGAGCCCAGCTGACCCAATTTGTGGACTTGCTGTTGATGTTGATGTTGCTTTTGTTGTTGTTGCTGCTGTTGATGATGGTGATGATGCTGTTGCTGCTGAGCAAGAACAGCAGCTGTTGGAAAAGGCAAACAAGATATATTTGGACCAACGCTTGTAGATGTAGTGGAAGGAAGAGCTTGTGTCGTGGCTAACTGGGGCTGAGGAGTTGTGGGAACAGGTGAAAGGCGTTGTGGTGTATGTGCTGGAGATATCTGTTGCTGCTGCACACGTTGCAATTGTTTCTGTTGAGGCATGTGAATCACTTTGGGCACAGTAGATGCTGGGGATAATGGTGCTACGCTATCTTGTATAAAATTCTGCACTGAAGGCCTTTTGTCAACCAATTGAACAGCCTGGAACAAAATGTAGAGATAAAATGGGAATAAGTATATAGTGTATTCATTTTGATCACTTCACAATATCGTTAGATTGGACATTTCTATTTTATATTTATTCTAGATATCCATCTCAAAATATAGCCATGAGATTGATTTTTTTAAAATCGTGAACCTATAAATAATGCAATATCCACAATGGGTCCCAAGGCAACACCAATACTAAGCATGTAGGACAAGACATGACACCTGCAAGACACTCTTACAATTTGTTTTCTTTTTCTGAAAGTCTCCAGTATGCCCATGAATCGTGACACTTAAAACATTTTAAGTTAAAGCACCTATTTCTTCATTCTCTGCCTGCATAATTTCATTTTTAATAAATAAATCAAATCAATCATACTTTATAACTATAACTATTTACAGAGTACCATAAAACTAAATTGAGTTGAACTACCCTATGAATATTATACATTTTGTTTTAATTTTTATATAAAGAGTGGCCAACACCTTATACAAACATTTTTTTTAATGAAGGGGGGGGGGGGGGGTAATTTTTTTAAAAGGAGGAAATTC
Source organism: Berghia stephanieae (assembly GCF_034508935.2). NCBI lineage: Eukaryota > Metazoa > Mollusca > Gastropoda > Nudibranchia > Aeolidiidae > Berghia > Berghia stephanieae. The sequence goes on along the minus strand of NC_088362.1, from coordinate 92,480,388 downwards.
CTCTGCTGACTCCAAAACCACGAAATTCTGCGGATCCAGAGAAAACTATCGGCACAGTTGGATGATTAAGGAGAGGCTTAAAAAAGAAAACAAACTAAAATGATAAAAAATGAGAAGAAAGAAAAAAAAGGACAAAAATAGCAAACAAAACAAGAAGGTCATAACCTTGGAGGAATCCTTGTTTCCAACGCTATTAGTACTGACAATGATTCTGGCACCACTTTTTAAGTTGGGAATGGAATTGACAATTTTGGTTATCTCCTCAGCGCTGACTGGCTTGCCATTTGTGGCTGTAACCTTCAACAACTTCGACTGACCATTGCCATTCCCACCTTGAGATTCAATGATTAGCTGAAATGACGAAAAATGAAATAAAATTAAATGGACAAGACAAGAGAAATGTTTTTTTCTCACCTCATTCTTAATGACCAGAAATTTCTAACCAAGCAAATATTGTCAAAAGCAAGACATAAAAAATACATTTCAATAAGTTGACTGACTAAATGAAAATCTAAACTACTCAAAAGGATACAAAGTTTACTTTCGATATTTACAGATAAATAAGTAAATGGGGTGGTATAATAAATAGTAATCATTAAATCTTTTAAAAATACTATTAAAGTAAAATTAAATAAGGAGACATTTGACTCCTCGGTTCATATAAATCTCTTTCAATAAGTTTGTAATTGCATCCAATTTTTTCTTTTTTTTTTTTCTGCTTAAAAAAATCATAATAAGCACAGCAAGCTTACCTGTCGCCCTTGCTGAGATGTGCCAGGTGTTGATGGCATTCGCAAAACTTTCTTTACTCCCACATCCCCACCATTGCCAACATTGACAACAGTCCCTACAGGTACTGATGGCTGAGGATAATCAACAACAGGAATAAAGGAAGATTAACAAAAAGTAACAAAGTAATGTTCATGAAACAACAATTATTATGTGACAGAAGTATGTAGTAACACAAATAATACATAACTTTAACCTATAAACAAAGTAAACAATAATGACAACAACAACAAGTATAATAATAATAATTAATAATAATAAGAAGAAGAAGAAAGAAGAAGAAGAAAGAAGAAGAAAAAGGAAGAAGAAAGAAGAAGAAGAAGAAGAAGAAGAAGAAGAAGAAGAAGAAGAAGAAGAAGACAGAAGAAGAAGAAGAAGAAGAAGAAGAAGAAGAAGAAGAAGAAGAAGAAGAAGAAGAAGAAGAAGAAGAAGAAGAAGAAGAAGAAGAAGAAGTGATGTTAATGGCAAAGCGTCAAAACGGGGGAAAATGAATTGGTCTTGTCAAAGTCAAACGAAATCAAAGAATATCATGGTTACGCAATATTGTGTATTATTATCAAAATATATTGCAACTTCAAGTGCATATCCACTTTCATCATAAGAGATATAATTAAATTTCATGTAAATATTGAAAATTGTCCTCTCTTTAACATGATTTTAAAGGCTGACAACATTACCTAGACTTATATCACCTACATCAAAAGATAATGTGATTATTTTGACCAAAAGGCCTGAAAATATTTATTTTCTTTACTAAGCAGGCTGCAGTTTCTTTGTTAATGAAACCTTGTGGTTATTTGGGAATGCAGTTTATACCTGAGAATCTTTAATAAATCGTAAAATATATGTAAAAAGAATTTACTAAGTTTATCACCCTTACTAATTATAATATTATATCAGGCATCTAATAACAATATGAAGATAGAAGTATTGCCTTTTTTCTTCACTCGACGCTATCCTTGATATCAAGATCATAACATAAGATTCCATAAAGCCTCATTTTGGTGTTAAAAAAGCAAAAAGTCGCGAATATTGATTTTTTATTTTATATGATAGAAAGAGACTACTCTGCTAGAATAGTTGATGAATTGATTTTTCTTTTTTAATCAGAAGTATAAGGAAGTTGTAATTATTTTTTCTAATGCACCTATTGTTAAACAACTGTACTACAGCTAACAAAAACAACAAAAAAAAAAGACATTAGCCCCATCACTTTCCTTTCGACCATCAACTCATCAAGGACCACTGGTCTTGTGCCACTTTTGACATCCTGACGTCATAAAAAAGGGATTGTCACCAAAAGTCGTGAAACCGAGCACAGGTGTCAAAATATGACAAAGACACAATGACAATTTTCCCACGGATCTTCCAATTAGTGGCCTGAACGCTTATATCAGGGAAAAGTTTTGACAAAGCAAAAACAGCGGAGAATTTCTGAGAAAATACAAAAAAACCCAGATTCCCTGGATCAGCGGAAGACTATCACCACTAATAATAATAATAATAATAATAATAATAATAATAATAATAACAACAATAATAATAAATAACAATAACAATATGGGAAAGTAAAAAAGGACCTGCCACTCTAAATTCGCAATTCTCAAGAGCTATTTATAAATTCCATTTATAAAACCTGTACCTGAGATTTAGCCGGTACCTGAGACCTTGACTGAGCCAGATGTCGAGGAATAGGTTGACTGCGCATTGTTTGCTGTTGAACCTGTGTTGTGGACACCTGCGGTCTCGTAGCAGGGACTGATGATCTTATAATCCTGAAAGACTGAACTCCTTGTGGGATACCACTGACACGTGGGGGTTGAGAGACAACAGCTCTCATTCGTACAGTTTGAGTTGGAGCTTTTAAAACTGGAGGGTGGACAGTTTTCAAATGTGGTGGGGGAATAACTTGTGCTGTAATAAGATTTTTATTACTCTGGATCAGCGAGGTTGTGGCAGGTTGCTGGGTTTGCAGAGTAGAAATATTTGCCTTATGCAAAGTGGAAAAGTTCTGCCCATTGTTTTGAATATGAGTTTCATTGTCATGTGGTAGCATAAATGTGGGTGTACCTGAAGAAGTCAGGTGATGTTCAACCTGAAAATTAGATAGTGTAAAAATGAATTCTGTGAATGATAAAGACCCTTGTACTAATTGCCTGGTGTAATTATCTGAAGATAAAAGTTCCTTTTTCTTTGAACAATTGAAACAATTTACTTTTTTGTATTCACAGATGTCAAGTTATAAATCCACAATAAAAGCAACAAACGAAATAAAAAAGTTATGGACGCCACTTCTGGCCCCTGCCTAATTGTTCCCTCAAACTCTAACGCAATTTTTTCTCTCACAATTTCACCATTTCTATTGTACAAGAATGATTAAAACTATCTTTTAAATTTTAAAAATTGGGACATTATTTCTTACAATTATTAATCTTATTGTACCAAGCTCAATTATATGACATATAGAATCCAATTATATTTATCAGAAATATAGAGAGAAAAATAAATAAATAAATAAATAAAATAAATAAATAAATTTAATACTACCAAAACAACCATATTACGAATATCACTTTTAAGGACCAAGAAATGTAATCAAAGAAAAAAAAAGTGGAATTTTGGAAGCGTCATAACAGCCCTGCACGATTAAGTAACGATTAAGTTGCCAAGGGTAATTCGATACCACAATGCCTTTTTACGCTAAAAATTCAGCATCGATGGCAATCCACATTACATATATAGCAAAATCAGATAGTTTCAAAGGAGGAGGGTAATTGGGTAGATGAAGGGGCATACACTCCTCCAAATAAGCTTCATGGTGTAAAACGATGCAATATGAGCACCCTTTGGTCCAGATAAAAATAAAAAAAAAAACAAATATACTCAAATTTAGCAGTTAGCAATTGGTAAATACAATACATAATAAAATTGATGAGAATTTTTGTTATAATTATTAAATTTGACAACAACTTACATTTAGATCACCATTTGGAATGTGATGGTCTGTTTCATCTTCATTGTCATCAAAATCAAAGGCAAGATCATCTCCAGATATGCCAGCTCCTTGGAGCGCAGCAGAAATCAAATCAGGAAAAGCTGTTTCAGACTGAAAAATAAGCAAAAAAGAACATAATGTATTCTCCAGACCACAAAAACAGAAATAAATGCAAGCACAATGAGTAAATGGCATAGTTACAATATAAAAAAGATAGCATTTATAAACCAGGTGTCAACCAATGTCCTACCTCAATATCTCAAAACATTCTGCCAAATGCTCAACAATCCTACCACATTATGAGGCTAAAAAGTGGCATAAAACTGCAGAAATTAAGGCAAACCTTAAATTAATAATCATACCAGTCAAGAATCAAAATATATAGAGTAATGAGCAGCTTCTTTGTAATTATAAAAATTACAATGACTTCAACGTTATCTCCATTTTCTCAATGGAGATCAATGCATGCTTCTTCTCTCCCGAATCTCTTTCAAGTATTGCTCTTCACAATCAAGAAATGCGCAGTCTTCGCATTCTCTGCTACAGCCTTCTAGCTCATTTCATCAGCACTCTTAACCAGCAATCCCAACTTCATTCTCTTGCCTTTCAATTCTGTAAGCTCATCATGCAAGATTTTTCTATTATTATCAATCATTGCTATACTGACTATTCTTCTCTTCTCCTCTAAGGCTGCTTTGTATCTTTGCCATGCTTTGCATGAGGAAAACAAATTGTCCTTAGAAATGGTGAAAGAATTTTCTTTACCATATATTGGCATATCAGAGTGAGGGTCTATTTGTTTTTTAATTTCTGTAAGTCTTTTCACAAATTCCAAGATGAGTTAGTTAAAATCATAACATCAAGAGAGAGTGAGAGAGAGAGAGAGAGAGGAAAAAGAGAAAATTAGTAAATGAAACAGAGATGGAGATAGAGAAGGACAAAATAAGAGAACTATCTATTATTATTAACGTATCACCATCACTCCATACTCTGTGACAGTTAAGTGTTGACGATTTAACAACTGGCACGGTCCACGGCAAAAGAGGAAATGAGAGAGAGATAAGAGAAAATGAAGGAGAGAAAGAAAATGAGTATGAGAGAGGAAATGAGAGTCCGTGGCAGTTAATTGTAAATAGTTGATGATTTACCAACTGGCACAGTCCATGGCTAAAAGAGGGAATGAATGAGATAGAAAGAAGAAAATGGAAGAAAGAAAGAAAAGAGAAAACAAGAGCATTAATATTAATAGCAATGAGTGTTTGTGTGTGTGTGTGTGTGAAACAGAGAGAGAAGAGAAAGATTGTGAGAGAGAAGAGAGAGATTGTGAGAGAGAAGAGATAAAATGACACACAGAGAGAGAAGAGAGAAAATTACAAAGAGAGACAATGAAAAAGAAGAGAATCAGTGCTGATGGTGACAAAAAGTGAAAAAGTAGGAAAATGTTGAACGATTGCCTTTAAGCCCCATTTTTACTGCACTAAACCCATCTTTTGGGGCAATTGAGATGTTAGACTATTATTGATACTCTAGCTAACTTCTGGAGAGTGGGAAACTGCACCTGTGTGTTCCACCACACATCAACTCTCATTGCTAGCACATTGTTTCAAGAAAATGTAATTTTTAAAAGGAGGAAATTCCTCCTCTGGACTCCAAAATCGCGGATGTCTGCGGATCCGAGGAAAACCATCAGCACTGGAGAATATGACAGGGAGAGAAGAGAAAGAGTATTAATTAATATTATCACTCAGTGACAATACATCACTTCGTGACACTCACGTTACTCCGTGGCAGTTAAAAAGTACACAAGCATAGTTGATGATCTGACACGGTCCTTGGCAATTGATGATTTGACAATTGTCAAGGTCCTTGGCATATGACACTACCTTTTTTTATTATTTAACATTAGCATCATATTATGTAATAATGTGTTCTTTTAAAATTTGTATCTTCCTCTTTATTAATGTTAATGCATTGTCCTCGATAAGACGAACATTTTGGTGTGCAATCTGGTAATAAGAACTCCATCTTTACTGTTTTAACCATTTTTTTATAAACGGACAGCACTCGATTTCGGTCACAACTTTCCAATGGTAATTTTGGGGAAAAAATATGTCTGAAATTTCAGACTTTGAACTGCCATAACTTAACTACATTTCTAATCAAGATAGAAACAAAATTCAAACTGTTTTGAAGTAAGTGTTGCTAGCTCTTTCATATATGGGTTTTAAATTTGTCAGTTACATTTAGATTTTTTGTTAAACTCCTTACTATCAGCTTCAAATTGTAAAATCCTTTCATGAAAAGACAGGTGTCTGGCAATAACCGTTCACAGAAAGAGGGTCTGTGGACAACTTTATGACACGCGATTTCGATCAAAACTTTCCAGGCAAGATGCTATTTAGGGGTCACTTTGACTTTAGCTGTCATACATTTCTAATAATTAATGATAGCATTGATAAAAACATAATTATCAAACTTTCCATTTCTATAGTTAGGCCAGTTAGGTAACTAAATAGGTAGCGTCAATTGCCAAGGACCTTGACAATTGTCAAATCGTCAATTGCCAAGGACCGTGTCAGTTCATCAACTACGCATGTGTACTTTTAACTGCCACGGAGTACCTTTAGTGTCACGAAGTGATGCATTGCCACAGAGTGATGTTATGTATTAATATTAATTAATACTCTCTTTTACTCTTCTTTCTCTCTCTGTGTCATTTTCTCTTTTTTTTTCTCTATCACACACACACACTCTCTGTCATTTTCTCTTTTCCCTCTCTGCCATTTTTTCATTTGTGTATGCATTTCTCTGTCATCCCCCCCCCCCCCTCTCTCTCTCTCTTATATTTCCTCTTTTTGTTACGGACCTTGCCAGTTGGTAGATCATCAACTATTTACTATTAATGCCACGGATTGATCTTGTTGCACAAATATCTTACACGTTAATTATTCCGTAATAAGACGATGTGCAGTATATTTCCTTTAAAATAAAGGAAATCTTACTTTTCTTTTTTAATCTAGGACATCTTGGCAGGGATTTACCACTTCGTCGTCCTGTTTTTTCCCCCCGCTGAATCCGAAATCAACAGTAAATTTTGTTTGATATTATTTTAACTCATCTTGGAATTCGTGAAAAGACATAAAAAATTTTTTATATGCCAACAAGTGTTGACTTGATCCTTTCCACAACGATTGACAAGGAATGAGTGAATGGCGAATGGAAGAAAAGAAAGTGACGGGGTTCGAGATTCGTATGCGCGCAAATCGAGGCTCGACTGAAATCACAACATGCAGCTGATTGAGGCCCGACTGAAATCACCACATGCGGCTGAAGAGTTCCAATTTGACTCCTTGGCAATTGATGAACCGTCAACTACCAAGGACTCACTCCTTGGCAATTGACACTTCAATAATACAGTACAGTACAGTCTACAGTCTACAGTGTTGCTAACTCGTTCATGACAACACGATATTGAAATCGAAGTCAACTGCATAAGACATAGTATTAGTATTAGAGTTAAGATTAAGAAGTAAGAAGGGTAGAGAAGTAGAGCAAATTCAGACCAGATTTTTTTGTTGACAAATGAAATGACAGCCACGGCAATGCCCAACCACAGCCACAATGACAAAACTCTTAATCAAATATCGTGAGCAAATAAATTCGTGATACTACTATAAAGTTGATTTCAATCAAAAATCACTCCAGCCATAGAAACAACAATGACAATAGGAGAATGACCCTTTCCCTGGGAAAATAAACAGGCAAGGAGGCAGGCAAAGGTGACTACAAATCCAAGATCCCAAGTTCAAAGTGTGAGTGTGAGTGAAGGCGAAGGAGTGGAGTTGGAGAATCAAAAGAACGTCAAACTTTTGGTTCCTTTTTAAATAATCCTGGACACTATTCATTATTCAAAATGTAAAAAAATAGACAAATGACTTCGATTTCCCCAATATGAAGCTTAAACGTCGATATTAAACGCTTACCATCATTTCAATGTTTGTTGTGTTGTGCTCGATCGGTTACATTGCATGGTATGACGGCCATTTGCTAAATTTACCCATGAGTCAATTGTTATTTTCGCAGAAATGGAACACAGACACGGATAGAATAAATAGGTTTACGTTGATTGGTCGAAAACATTAAAACGCGTATTGGTTGAGGTTGAGTGAAAAGACCCAATGGTTGAGCAGTGGGACAAGTTACTTATGTCACTGGCCAACAATTTTTATTTTGTATTTGTTTTTCTTGTTTGTTTGTTTTTTTCTTTTCTTTATTTGTTTTGTTTGATAATGAGGTAGAAGTCAATGTGTGAGGAGCTGTTAAATTGCTGAATAGGAGGTAGTAATATATTTTTTTAAAGGTGAGCGTAAAAACCATGAACGTAATAGAATGTATATCTAGATATGGTAAAAACCGAGCTCGTGTGGGTCTCTCAGCTCAGAGACTTTTATTGCCCGCACACCGAGAATAAAATTGTGAAAATAACTGTTGCATATGTCGCAAACACCATTCATCTAAAGTTTTAAATACAGTTACTCTTTCCATTATCACATTTTATTTGTGTATTTGGCCTTGATTTATGGGTCCAAGTAACTTGTTAAAAGTAGTAGTAGTAGTAGTAGTAGTAGTAGTAGTAGTAGTAGTAGTAGTAGTAGTAGTAGTAGTAGTAGTAGTAGTAGAAGAAGTAGTAGTAGTAGTAGTAATAGTAGTAGTAGTAGTAGTAGTAGTAGTAGTAGTAGTAGTAGTAGTAGTAGTAGTAGTAGTAGTAATGTCATGACCGCCATCATTATATTGCTCAATATCATATATGGGGTCTTAACAGCTCGGAAAATGAAAAAGCGATGAAAGGTAATATAGCCCCTATCATGGTAGATGAAGGGCACATCCGAAACGTTCATAATACTCGTCTCTTGAATAGTGTCATCGCCGCCATCTCTGTATTTCTCAATGTCATATGTAGGGTCTGAATAGCTCGAAAAAGGGGAAAAGCGGTGTATGGTAATGTGTGTTTATGTAAATGAAAGCATACCCGAAGCGTCCATAATATTCATCTCTTGAATAGTGTCATCACCGCCATCTCTGCATTACTCAATATTGGGTCTTGAGGACTGAATAAGCAAAATTTACGACTTGAGGAGCCCTTTTAAAAAGTGTAGGATATGGAGGGGGGGGGGCGTCTTTCCATGTCAATAGGATTCAATAGTCGTAGCGTCACTTCCTTCCTTATGACGCATGGTAACTTAGTAACACTGGCTCTAAACTATCGGAATAATGGCGGACGCCCGTATGAAATATTTCTCCGGCGAGTATAAAGCGTATCAAGAGGAGAAAAAAAACATACATTTGATCATGTTTTGACTTTTACACATTCTGATCACAAGACATATGAAAAGTTCTAGCCAGCATGAAAAATAAAACGTAATGATTTTCTTTGGTTAGAACCAAGATGGCCGCCGTTGCCAGGCGGCGTGACGTCAGACTATTGAATCGTATTGTGTGACCTTAAAGCGATGTACAGCTATAGATAGTATGCAGTTGACGTCACTCAGGTCTTTGTCATTTTTTTAAATTTTTTTTTGCCATCCGCGTTTATGAGTTATGCTCACTGAACTGTATTAACCTGTCTATAAACGTTCATGGACACACACAGTTTTGTGTGTTGGTCCGTTATACTTCCGGATGGCAATGTTATGAGATTCTTAGCCAAGCGCATACTATCTATAAGCGACATACGATGATGTAGTGGGATGGTGTCTCTATATATGGTCATAACATTCGTCGTCTTCAACAACGCTACACCAGGGGGATTTCCCTACAGAAGTCCTTAGTGAACGATATGGGGAGACTTCACTCTATATTACATTGCCATACACATAAGAGAATAACAATTTCTGATAGACTGATAGCATTAATTTAGTTCAGCTGAGTGATCATCGCTTGTTACTGAAGCAAGTAACGTCAACCAATTTTTGTTTGGAGTTAACCAGTAAAAATAGGGTTTGTGGCACATCCTCAAGCTCGCTCAGACAGATATGTATAGAACGAAATTGACGTCACTCAGCTCTTTGATTTTGCTTTTAGCCAGCCATTTTTAGGATTAGTTCTCACTAAATTGTATTTATCGGATAAACGTTTAAAGTTACACATAGTTTTGTGTATTAGAACGTTATTGTTGGAACGAAATTTACGTGCCTCAGGCCTTTGTTATTCTTTTTTAGCCAGACATCTTAATGGTCATTTCTCACTAAACTGTATCAATCAGACTATAAACGTTCAATTTTACACATATAGTTTTGTGTGTTGGTACGTTATATCCGGCTGGTCGGTTTTTGTGAGCTTTTAGGCTAAACACACAGCATGAATAAACGGTCAAGGTTACACACCGTTTTGTGTGTAAGTATGTTATATCCGGCTGGCGGAATGTTGTGAGTAAATTACCGAAGTACACAGCATCAATAACAATCGATGATGTACGTTTAAGTGAAATTCTCACTAGTCCTACATACCTGATCAGTTGTACCAACTCAGGAAACCTTTAACATAATAATTTATCGTCTGATTGAGCGACGACTGGTGGTCGAAAAATAAAAACTGAGTTAAGTGATGTCAACGTCCAGCTTCTGATTTTTGTAAACAACGAGCTTTTGGTGGAACGAAATTGACGTCACTCAGGTCTTTGTTATTGTTTTTAGCCAGCCATTTTATGAGTAGTTCTCACTAAACTGTATTAACGTACGTTATTTCCGGCTGGTGATGCATTGCGTTTACTTAATAAAAACGCATAACAATGCCAGCCGGGTGTTCCGTACCAACACACAAAATACCTTAAATGTTTTTTGTCTGATTAATACTGTTTAGTGAGAACTACTCATAAAAATAGTTGCCCCCAAAAAATAATAATAATATAGACAGTAAGCGCTTGGCTAAGAAGCTCATAACATTGCCATCCGGAAGTATAACGGAACAACACACAAAACTGTGTGTATCCATGAACGTCTATAGTCTGGTTAATACAGTTCAGTGAGCATTACTCATAAACGCGGATGGCAAAAAACAATAACAAAGACCTGAGTGACGTCATCTTCGAACTATTTATGGATAGTATGCGCTTGGCTTCGAAGCTCATAACATTGCTATCCGGAAGTATAACGGAACAACACACAAAATTGTGTGTAACCATGAACGTTTATAGTCAGGTTAATACAGTTCAGTGAACATTACTCATAAACGCGGATGGCAAAAAACAATAACAAAGACATGAGTGACGTCATCTTCGAACTTTCTATTGACGTTTGGCCAGTGCACCCCCCTCCCTTCACAGACTACTAGTCCTGTATTCCCTATGCCTCCCTTCGATTAGATTAACCCCTCCCCCCACCCCTCCCTCCCCCTTCTATTTGAACAATAGAGCGTGTTGAATATAGATAGAATGAAGTTGACGTCACTCAGGTCTTTGTCATTATTTTTTGCCATCCACGTTTATGATTAACTCTCACTTAACTGTATTATCCAGACTATAAAAGTTCATGGTTACCCAGGGTTTTGTGGGTTGGTCCGTTATACTTCCGGATGGCACTGTTGCGATATTTTTAGCCAAGCGCATACTATCTAAATGTTGTTTTTAACCAGACAATTTTATGAGTAGTTATTACTAAATTATATCAATGAGACAAAATAAACGTTTAGGTTACAAATACATTAGTGTGTGTTGGTAGTGGAGACTAAAATGAAATATGGAGACATAAAACTTTGGGCCCCCTCCCGTATATGTGTGTTCAATGTCAAGTCGGCAAATATGGTATTTGTGCATTGATGGTATGTGTATAAATAAAATACAAACCAGTCCTTCCCGCTTAATTAATCTTACAAACAGTGGCGTGGGGCCATTGGATCGAATGGTGCCAGGCACCACACCAATCTTTTAAAAATCATTAACAGCATAATTTAATTAAAAATAAAACAGAAATTTTATCTCCACTGTCTTTCGCCAACTCGCCAACAACATACTGCCTTTTTAGTCTCCACTCTATTCAAGATTCCGAATCACGCACTGCGCCGACTCGTGTGTTGGTGACATCACTGCGCGAATTAGTGACGACTTGTGCCAGGATCTGAGAGCTCCACCGTTGGACTGGAGGGATGCGCCAATGTTGCACCATTTACTTCATAATTAGGGTAACTTCGTCCATCCAAAATATTACATTAACTGTCAAAAACACTGATCATTGTCAAGTTTATTTGTAAGTAACAAAGAAAAACAACATAAAGCTTAAAAATATGATATATCAAAATTCCCCCCCCCCCCCCCCCCCCACCTCTTATTCACGATTATTGAATAAAGTAATTCTTTGCAACGAAGCATTGTGGACGAATTTACCAACATTTTTCTTGCTTGTAGTGTCGAGTTGATGGTTACGTGCGTATCAGTGTCTATTTGTGTGTGTGTGTGTGTGTGTGTGTGTATGTGTGTGTGTATGTGTGTGTGTTTGTGCGTGTGTATTTGTGTCAGTCAGAAAAAGAAAGCGAAGATTGTCAACAGTTATACTTTGGTGTGCTTTTTGATTTCTTAAGTACTTAAGTGGAGTGATTTTTTCTTTGTGATGCTTTAAGATCTAAATCTACCTTTTATTTGTGCAATCATTAATCGTATTCCACTGATTTCCATTATTTGAGATATACTTTGAAGTTTTGTTTTTGTTAAATATTGGATTGCAATGAATCGAGTTGAGTCTTTGCTTCACCGACCGTTTGGGAGATTGATACTAGATGGCAAATTAGAAATAAAAAGACTAGTTCCTCACCAACCAACTGATTTTGATTTAACACAGGTGTGGAAATCTAGAAAACGCTCTTTTTCGGTGACATGGTATGACATCCATGAATGGCTCACAGTTAGTTTAGAAAAAAAAAAACGTTTCTTTTGTTTTTATTGTCTACTTTTTACAGATACAACAAATACTGACAAATCATGGACATCTATAGGCTATAGTGACCTTAACCACTTCCATCGTATTTCTTGACCTCCTGAACGTTGTTTTAGCACCCTTAAAAGAGTGAAAAATTTCTTGCGAAATTCAATGAAACAGGAGCTGTTAAATTCGTTAATGATTCTGTCAATTCACAAAGCTGAAATAGATGCCATTCCAGATTTCAATAAACAAATTATAAAAAGATTTGCAGATTTTCTTTACAAGTACTAAAAGTAAGTAATTTCTGTCATAGGTTTCTTTTCTCTTTTGATTTACATTTATCACATATTGATTGCATTATCTACCAAATCCAATCCTTTAAATGGTGGATAAAGAATAATTACAAAGACCTTTTCACACGGGACTTGTATCTCAGTGTTGTGGCTTGTTTTCATGAATTATTTGTTTTTGTGAGTTTTGTCCACTCGTAGAAACAATCGACCCTCCACCCACCCTTCCAAAAAAAGAGAGTTTTCAACATGTGCTCTCTCCTTTTAATCGTGTTCACTGTTTTAGACATTTTTTTCTTCTTCTAATCACGGCACCACCAGATGCCGTCAATACTCCACGCCGCTGCTTACAAATACACAAAAAGTTTATAGTCTGAGAGAATTTCGTGAGAAGTCATATTTGAATTTTGAAAGCTGCGAAAACCCGTGTCAAATTTCAATTGTATTACACAATGTGTGTGTTATCTATGACACGAACTGACAGAGAGCATAGTCTGCTATTAAAACCCTATTGGAGTCTTAACGAAATCGTAACCATCGAGGCGCCGATCGACGAGAAGGAGAAAAAAGATACCCGGATGTAGCCTTCTTACATCACATCTCGACGCCATGAACGAGATCTCGGTAGTAACGATGCTGCATATCTTTGAGAGCATTCATAAATGCGAGTGGTTATGTAACACCAAGTGGACCACGAGGTGTTGTATGTAATGTTTACGTCACTGTCTCAACGCTCAACTAAGGCTGGATTCGCAATCTAAAAACGAAATTTGTGTTTTAAACTCCATTGAATCAAACGAGTACATCAACGTGTTCGTCTCATCGAGGCGTGAACAATGATATAAAAATCAAGAAAATCGGCCGATAAATAAAATTTGTTTTAAAAAGCTAAAATAAAGAAAAACAATTTTTTAAATCAAATTTATTCGTAAAACAGTTGGTTTTCAACCGATTTTTCTGAAATAAAAACCAATGTTCTTATAGTTTCAAGCTGATTTCAGCAATGTGACTTTCAAATTCCTCAGAACTATATTTTTTACTTTTAGATTTTAGCTATTAAGCCTACTCAAAAAGGTGTTACACTTTTTGCATAACAATAGCGTAATACATGGAAGGCGAGTCGAGTCTTTGTTTCGGCCAGCCGGTTAGAGAGGACGCTCTACTCACAATTCTACACGAATAAAGACGATGGCGGTAGATCAAAGAAGGTAGCATTTTTATTTACCAACCATTATTCTTATTCTTATACAAAGTAATAATTTCGCATCAGAAAAAATAAATCGGAAGTTCTTATCTCTCTATTACAATAAAATTGATACCACAAATGACATATAAGGGAGTTATAAATTATTCATAATAATTTTTTAAGTTACAATAATTGTCACCTAAGTCATTTTTTATCACCAAAGTCGTAACATTTGTCCTTTTTTACCAAACAAAGTGCAATGTCAACGATTTACACCCGCGAATAAAAAAGGATCAAATCGCAATTTCTACAATATATTTTATTGTTGTCGCAAAATTAAAAAAATCAAAGCACAATTATTCCTAACCGTTTCCATCTTCTAACGTGAAAGGCAGGTTCTCCATCTTCGTTCTGAATTGCTGTGACGAGATAACGGGAAAGAAAACAGTTAACGGCCAGGTACTCATTTTACATCTGAGTACGATGAGAGAATGTGAGTAAAGAGCCGTTTTTCCAAGGACTCAACTAGCAAGGGGGAAGGGGGGGGGGGAGGGGTATCTTTTCACTTTTGTCACTATGTGGGGCATAGAGCACAACAATGTTATGGCCATGCTCCATACAAATTATTAGTATTATTGTTATCATTACTATCATTATTATTATCATAATTATAATAATAATAATAATAATAATAATAATAATAATAATAATAATAATAATAATAATAATAATAATATAATATAATAATAATAATAATAATAATAATAATAATAATAATAATCATCATCATCAGCATCAGTATTATTATTATTATTATTATTATTATTATTATTATTATTATTATTATTATTATTATCATCATCATCATCATCATCATCATCATCATCATCATCATCATCATCATCATCATTATTATTATTATTAATATTACTAGTAAGAAGCCCGCAATTTCGCGAGGAAAGAACTATTTTCATTCGATATTGTACCCACCATCATTTAATGAGGGCAGATTGGTAAACAACGTTGTCTGTGTAACTTGGTACATCCCCCTGTTGATTTTTCTGTGTGGCCTCAACATTAAGTGTAAGCCACTATAGCCTCTGATCCGTGACACAGCAACATACAGTTGTCCGTGTGTGAAAACAGGTTGTGGTAAGAAAATCAACTGCTAAAATAAACCTGAAGTAGCAGACGTGAGTAGAGTTGAAAGACGATCCTGAGATCGAGTACTTACCTTACATTACAGTACTCTGGCGATTATGTTTGGTGGCGTTTTTATGCACCTCCGTTGGGGGTGTACAGAAACGCACCGTTTTTATGCACCTCCACTGGAGGTGTACAAAAACGCACCGTTTTTATGCACTTCCGTTGGCGGTGCTAGTTGATTAATGAAAATGTTGCTGCTTGAAGCTCGAAGGAAAAAATAACGATAAGTGTTGAATTGTAAGCCTCAATTTAATAGACGAAGACAAACTGTGGGCGTTTCTGATTTCCCCTTGATCAACAAAACATGACGAATAAGACACTAAGGACTAATTCGAGGTGTGTAGTGTGAATGGCG
>NC_088362.1:92424658-92459658 GCF_034508935.2 Berghia stephanieae | reverse complement strand
GGAGCAGTGGTGAGTTTCACAGCCTTGAAGGATGTTTAAAAGTCTACACCATTTGAAAGGTTCTTCATTTATACAGATTTGATAAGTGGATCAATAAGGTATTTTAAAAATTACATAGGAGCGCGGTCAATTCAAATTCAAAAATGTGTTTATTGTCCGAATATTCTTTATATTATTGAGAGTACATAGGAGCAATAGCAAATAAAAACAAGAATAAATAAATGCATATTATGATCTCTCTCCGACATTTACATCATCATACATAGGTAAACATTACAATATATCAAAACTAATAAATATCTATTCATAACATTTACCCATGCGCTCTCACATTTTCTACGATTTTTCATTGGACTCGCTTTAAGAATTAAAATTAATGTTCACATCATATCAAAATAATAACAATCATTAAGGCTTACATAGAGGTCAAAAGACCGTTAAATACCCTGTTGTTTTTGCCAATATAAAATATATAATAGTTAATACAAACAAAAGCGAAGATCAAATTGATGTGTGGATATTATAAGTCCACAATATTATTTATAATTACAAACAAAAGATCAAGTTGGTTCATAAAAACATTTTCACTAGCTAGAGACTTGTTGACGAGAAAAACGAATCACATTACTTGTGCACGTACTTCAGGGCATGGAGTTCTCTATCAGCTGCATTTTTGAAAGCATTTATTGTTTCATCTTTTTTTCTTTTTTTTTTTTTTTTTTTTTTTTTTTTTTTGGATATTAAAATCAAGTGCATTCCATGTCCTGGCAGTCCGTTGGATAAATAAGTTCTGTCGAATATTGGTAGAACATCTGGTGATAAATATTTTAAAGTTACCACCTCGTGTGAATCTAACCAACGATTTCTTTTGATCTCTATTGTGGAGACTCCGGTTTTTGTAAAAACAAAAAACAAAACAAAAGTCATCACAATAAGAGCTAATGTGGTCGTTGTAAATAAAACGAAGGGCACTTCTTTGATTTTTAAAAATTTTGTTGTGTTCTGAAACAACATACCATAAGATACATGTGTACAGGATGACGGTTGGATACATAATGACTCCCAACAGTTTAGCCAGGAGAACAGACGCTAGTTGTGAACGATACTACATAAGATGGACGATACAAGTTACGATACTTATTGAATACAATAACTTTCATTCACAACAGTGTTTACTCTGGAGCAGAAGGGCTCTGCCATTTGACAAAAATTGACATTTGAAAGAATAAAAAATGTCTGAAAGATAGACAGTCTGCCAATCTAGAAAGATGTTTATCAATTCGTGTCATGACATTCAATTGTTGGGTACTTTACGCCAAAATGATCTAAATCGACATCTATCCTTAACCATTTCACACGTTCATAGTAGGTATCTCTGATGAGATTAAAGATAACGTTGTTTTTTAAAAGTTTTATATTATATAGCCATTCGATCAACTCATTGTTTTCTTGTTCTTACATAAATATTTTATTTTTACGAAAACATGTTAGAAATCGAAGACAAAAATGAGTAATAATATTCGAATTATATACGCAGCATACCTTACTCACTTGTCTGTCTTTAATTCGACATCTAATATAGGTAGACTCCAGTCCTGTTTCAGGGACTGAATTTTTAGACTATTAACAGAGGGCATAATAATAATAATAATAATAAAAATAATAATAATAATAATAATAATAATAATAATAATAATAATGATAATGATGATGATAATAATAATATAAATATTTTAATAATAATAATAATAATAATAATAATAATAATAATAATAATAATAATAATAATAATAATAATAATAATAATAATAATAATAATAATAATAATAATAATGATAATAATAATATAATAATAATAATAATAATAATAATAATAATAATAATAATAATATAATAATAATAATAATAATAATAATAATAATAATAATAATAATAATAATAATAATAATAATAATAATAATATAATAATTAATAATAATTATATTATTATTATTATTATTATTATTATTATTATTATTATTATTATTATATAATAATAATAATAATAATAAATAATAATATAATAATAATAATAATAATAATAATAATAATATAATTATAATAATAATAATAATAATAATAATAATAATAATATAATAATAATAATAATAATAATAATAATGAAAATTCAAACAAATAATAATATTATTAATATAAACCTATAACCAAAAAAATTGAGATGTGGTGAGAAATTTCTAAACAGTATTAATCAGTGAGACTTTTTCACTCAAATGTCCGTTTTATTTCAGACACAATGTCAAGTTGGGTCCTCTCTATCTTTGTGTTTCTTCCCATTGTCTTTAACCCTGCGAGAGGACGACTTACAGAGATTACCACAGAACGACTTCCAATTCTTGGCCACAACCTCCACAAAACCAACATCAATCTCAAGACCATCTCCAAAAGAGCATTACTAGGACCACGCAGTGAATTCCGGATTCAAAATGGCGAATTTTTCCAAACACCCAAAGGAAGTCAACGAGTAAGATTAGTGCAGACTTATGCCGATTATGAAGTTTATGGACCAACGGCTGTGGCCGAATTAAATACAAGAGGACATTTTACGGGTCATTTGTATGGAAATGTCGCAAGAAATTTGCACAAGGACATTCCTAATCCAGAGGCATGCATCAGAGATATAACTGTTTTACAAAATATAGCAATCCGTAAAGAGAAACTGAACCCAAATGATCCAAATATTGACAAGAGGGATGGACGAAGGATAATATATGCTGATCCAAATAAACGCAAAGCAAGAATTGTTTATGTTGTTGAATTTTTCTTCAACGGGGACAGATTTATTTCGCTTCCAGTATATTATTTTGATGCGTGCTCTAACAATGTAATGTTTTCCTATAACGATGTGAGGAATTTCACGATCCCTCAAAGAAAACATGGAAACGAAATGAATTACACTGAAAGAAAGAATAGTAGCTTTGTTAAATTTGATCCTGAAATGATTAAAAGACTTTCAAAAGTTGGTGCCGGTTGTGCTATATCTGCCAAAGGCAAGGGGGGGAACAGGAGAATTGGTCGTATCGACTATAATTCACCTCCATTCTGTCTTCCCGTTCGTCGAGCGCGCGCCTCCAGATGTGTCATGGAAGGAGAATACTTTAATGTCGTTGATAACAAACAATCCAGAGGTACCAGCAACAACAAAATTGCTAACTTCAGATGCAATACAGGTTACTCAGACTCTGTCAACGGAGCATACGGTGTTGCCAACGACGCATTTTTCTATGGGGAGTTGACCGGGAGATTTTTTCAAATGTTTTTCGGACGGAGACCGTTGCCTTACAAATCTAGAATAGTCGTACACTATGGGAGAAATTACGAGAACGCTTTCTGGACAGGAGGAGACATGTATTTTGGGGACGGGAAGGAACTTTTCTACCCTCTTGTTTCCTTGGACATTGTTGCTCACGAACTTGCGCACGGTTTTACGAGACAACACAGTAACTTGATATATCGAGGGCAATCTGGTGGAATCAACGAGGCATATTCTGATATATCTGGAGTAGCAACTATTTCTTTCATATCTGGGAGAGACATATGGGAATTAGGAGCTGATGTTATGAAAGCGAAACGGAAGGCTCTACGTTATGTAAACGATCCGCCAAAAGACGGACGCTCTATAAAAAACGCTTGGTTATTCCGCCCAAGAATGAACGTGCACGCCAGCAGTGGTGTCTTCAACTATGCCTTTTACAAAATGTCGAAAGCTTTGCTAGGTTCCATGCAAGACGCTTATGCCAGTTTTTATACTGCAAACGCATTATTATGGGGGAAGCTGACGGGTTTTAGGAGAGGAGCTTGTAATGTTATGCAAGCAAGTTATGACATAGGAGTGAATCACCGAGTTGTCAGAAGAGCATTTGCATCTACAGGAATTCCTCTAATATTCTGTTCAAAGAGAGGGCTGAGGACGACGTTGTTTCCTGGAGAAACAAGACAAAACATTTTAGTTAGTCAAAGTCGCTCTCCTGTCCTGGAGGTTGACATGACTCACTGGTCTGGCTTTGCTGTAAAAGCAAACACTGAATCTTATCCCGATATTGTCCGCATTGAGGTGGCAACTGATGAAGATGCCGACCACGTTATTGCAAAGGGGAATAACTACGTTGAATTCCCAACTAACCATACACGAGTTCAAGTCAAACTGATGTCGGACCATAACATCGAAGTTAAAGTTACACTCAAAGTTTTGAATTGAAAAATAAATAATTGTGATCCTAAAATTATCCGTTTGTTGCATCAAGAGGCGTTTCAACATTTACAAAATAATAATAATAATAATAATAATGCTGAAAACTTATATAGCGCTATAACTCCGAGACACCAGACTCTAAGCGCTTAAATTACAAATTACTTTGGCTGAAACATACTCATTCACACACACAAGCACACACACACACACACACACACACACACACATACATACACACAACACAACACACAACACAAACCAAAACTATCTTGCTTCTCATACCATCTACTAAAATCGAAACAAATATGTTTTAAGCGAACGTTTAAAAATAGACAAAGATTCTTTTTCACGAATGCTCTGCGGTAAGGCGTTCCAAATAGAGGGTCCGAAATGAGAAAAGGATCTCATTCCAGCATTTTTCCGAATTCGAGGGACAACTAGTTTTGTGGAATCACTGGCCGAACGTAAGGGGCGGGGTTTTGAATATCTTTCAATTAGTTCTGAAAGGTAGGAAGGGGCAGTACCTTCAAGACAACGATACACTAAAACACAAGCTTTGAATTTAATTCTTTTCTCAACAGGCAGCCAATGCAGGTCATGAAGTAGAGGTCCGGCAGAGTCGCACCTACGCTTCATAAATACTAGTCTGGCAGCGCTGTTTTGGACAATCTGAAGACGTTTCAGATTGTATTGCGAAACGCCAAACAACAGAGCATTACAATAATCCAATTTCGATAGTACGAGGGACACAACCAGGTGCTTGGTCACATCCTCAGATATGAACCGTCTAATGGAAGCAATCTTTTTTAGTTGGAAAAAGAGAGATCTAACCAAATTATTAACCTGATGCTCCATCGACAGTCCAGAGTCTAAGAATGTGCCAAGGTTTTTCACTTTGTCAACAATTTGAATAGAGGCATCCCCAACTTCAAATCTGTTTCACTTTTCCACTTCCTGTTCCCCACATACAGCACCTCCGTCTTATCATCATTCAGTTTCAGTCTGTTCTCATTCATCCATTTCTTAACACTTTGGATACAATTTTTACTATTGGCTGATACTTCTTGTAAATTTCTCATATTGGAAACGCAGTACAATTGCGTATCATCAGCGTATTGATGGTAAGACAGACCAAAACTTCTGATGATTTTAGACAGAGGGCCGACGTACAAAACAAAAAGAACGGGTCCAAGTACTGAACCCTGGGGAACCCCACAATCAAGAAAGATTTCCTCCGATCTATATTCATCCACCGTAATAATCTGTTTACGATTAAACAAATATGACCTAAACCAATCAAGCGCTGCACCAGACACGCCATAAGTAATTTCAAGACGTTTGAGAAGAAGATTGTGATCAATAGTATCAAAAGCAGACGATAGGTCAAGCAAATTCAGCAAAGAACATGAACCATTGTCTATAACAGAGAGGAGATCATTAACAACCCTAACAAGTGCGGTTTCCGTCGAATGATGTTGCCTATAAGCAGACTGAAATTTTTCTTCAAGACAATTATTTTTAAGATGAGACAGTAATTGTTTCAAAACAAGCTTTTCTAAGATCTTAGAGAGAAAAGGAAGATTAGAGACAGGGCGATAGTTTTTTAAGTTCTCTTTATCGAGATCAGGTTTTTTCAAAAGGGGTTTGACATGAGCAACTTTGTAAATGTCTGGTACAGCACCTGACTGCAACGAATTATTAACAATACATGTAAATGGTGTTAAAATTACATCAATGCATTTTTTTAAAATGGCAGTATTTAAGGGTCTAAATCACAACTTTTAGTTGGAGACGACATAATGCAATCACGTAAGTCAGCTTCAGTAATCTTTGAAAAATGTGTTAACGAATCACCATGAAACTTGTCAAATGTTGTAGGGATCGATTCAGACGAGAGTTCCTTCCTGATGGTATCCGTTTTTTCTTTAAAATATTGACCAAAGCGAGTTGGTAGATATGCACGATCGATTAAAGATGGGAGAGCTGGTTGCGTCTGTTGTCCCAGCAGTTCCTTGGTCAAGGCAAAGAATTGTCTCGAACGTCCCACGTTTTTGAGGCTTTCTTCATAGAATTTCTTTTTGGCCCTGAAATTGACGGCTTTTGCATCATTTCTAGCCGCGATGTATCGCTTCTTATCGACAGCATCTCTGGACTTGAGCCATTTTCTTTCTGCCCGCCTCCTGGCTAATCCATTCAATTTTATTTCGGTATTATACCAGGGTGCTTGACGTCTCACTTTTACTGCTCTAGTTGTTAAGGGAGCATGCTTGTCCACCGTACCAACAATTGACTCGTGGAGACCATTCGCATCATGTTTATTTTTAACGTTATGGTCAAGGTCTTGTTTAAAAATGTTCATGTTTATATTAAAATAAAATAAAGTCCCGTTCATAAAAATACGGAAATGCGATATCAAAGTTACATGATCTATTTATTTATAGTGTGATGTAATGATCTTATTTATTAAACTCGATATGGTGATGGCGTTGTTATTACATTTTTCATCTACCTTGTTGTTCTTGATGTTATGCACTGTTGTTAAAGAAGTATGTTCTTGTTTTAAAGCGTTTCATGGGGTTTGCGACACATTTAAGTAATTTCAGCGCCAGTAAAAAGAAAGATAATCAGATAGTCAAAAATATTATAGAATTACAATTAAAGCACCCAAGAAAAGTAATGCAAAGCGGAAATTGTTTTAAAATGGACAAATTAATGTAGATTCCAAGAGCATACCATCAATGTCCTTAGTTTGTGATCACCTAAACAGCAACAGAACACCTTTTGTCTCTATCATTCTTAACCGACGTATTTCCCTTCCGAATCGAAGCTCGCTCAATCTCACAACATCTGCTATCTTGTCGACGCTATGATGTATCTTAGTAACTAGTCAGATACTAACGATAAAGTATGACCCGAAAATGGGACTAAAACTTGGCAAAGCTTAGTACAAATGTTCCTTGGTTTTAGTCTGGGACTTGCTTGATCAACTCATATGAAACGAGATTTTTTTCAAGCCCTTGACAAAAGTCAGAGATTATGCACTTTTCCGCGCTTATAAAAAACGGGGCAGGTGTATCCTAGTAGGGTAGGACCTAACTTGTCAGAGACTAACGATAAAGTCTGACCCGATCAAGGAACAGAAACTTGGCAGCAGCTTCTAATGCTGCTCACACTACTATGTTATGACGATCGACCGACCCAATCAGCAAATTCTTTACCGCACTCGTGCATTCGCAAACCCGCCCGGAAGCTTCGTCACAACACATCATTAAACTAGGTGTTCTGCGGTATCGAGTTCGTTACCACAACGGGTACATGTCGGACAGGTGGAAGGTCCCCACCACAGTCCCGTGTTATCTATGGTCCCCACCAGTAGTCTGTGGTCCCCACTGATGGAGAGAGTTTGCCGTTACCGTTAGTCAGGTTCTCGACCGAAGCCGATTCACTGCCACTCAGTGCATCCTCTTGCTGGTGGATAAGTCAGGCAACTTCTCCACAGTTTCGAGGAGTTTATGTCCCCATCCCCTCTAGGGATTGAATTCGTCCAAACCGACTTCCATCTCGTATATGCAAATCTGTCCTTAGTCAGGGAATCTGCGTATAAGGGTTGCCGGGTTTATTTCGGCTCGAAACGGGGGCACCGTCGATTATGCGCTTGAGAGGGGTGTCCCCATTCCCCCTCTCTTTGATCTTATTAACCCTCTCCTTACCAGCCATTTTCAGGATTTTCCACAAAAAATTCACATCCAACTTACACAAAAATATATTTTTTTATCACTCAAACACAATAGCAGTAAGTTCTTGCGATAAATAATTTTTTTAGCAAAACATACTCTGCAACACACTGTTCATTTTCTTAAAATTTTATGATGTGGTCAACAGAACAGTGCCCCTCCCTTTTCTGTGATGGGGCTCAGTGGTATGACTCTCGCTTTCGGATCAGAAGGTCCAGGTTTCGAGACCCGCCCTGAGTGGCGCAGAGTTGAGTCCTTGGAAAAGGCTCTTTACTCACATTCTCTCACCGTACTCAGGTGTAAATTGAGTACATAGCCGTTCGTTGTCCTTCATGTTAAGTATTGCTGTTGCCTTGGGACCCCTTGTATAGCGCTTTGAGCACGTCTAGTGGATATTGCGTCAAATAAATGCACTGTTATTATTATTATAAATAATAATTTTATAGATTTTGAGTCAGGAAGAGGTAGATGAACAAAAGGTTTCGTTCTTGATCACCGTAATTTTTTAATATTTCTATTTATTTAAATTTTTAATTTTTTTTTGGTCTTTTTTTTTTCACCTCAACCGTTGACACGACATCACGGTCGACCTTGACACAGACATTTGCGATTGGCAGATGCCAAAAAAAAAAAAAAAATCCCGATAGGGACTGATGTAACCTTGAATTATAGACTAAAAAAAAAAAAAGAAAAAAAAAGAGGTGGTTGTGTGAAAGAGGAGAGTGGGGGGCGGGGGGGGGGGGGGGGGGGTTGTGCGAGTAGTCCCCAGGAGTGCCCGCTTAACCTGCCACGGGAGTACTGTCGATTTGTTTTATAAATAATAATAATAATAATAATAATAATAATAATAATAATAATAATAATAATAATAATGATAATAATAATAATAATAATAATAATAATAATAATAATAATAATAATAATAATAATAATAATAATAATAATAATAATAATAATAATAATAATAATAATAATAATAATAATAATAATATAATGATGATGATAATAAATAATAAATCTTTATTGTCGACAAAATGGAAAATTTTCCGTGGTTTACGTTGCTTTTAAAATTAAATCTGATTGTAAATGTATTGATGTTATGCGTATTGGAAAAATACTCACGACATCTCCATCGGGGTAGAATATACTAACAAACAGAACTGTGTAACCTCGAACGTTTATACTCTGATTGATATAATTTAGTGATAAGTTAATTATAAAAGGCTGTCTAAAAGCAATAACAACGTGTTGAGTGACATCAACTTCATTCTTTCTATTGGTGCTATGTGTTAAAGTAAACTATTCACAAAGACCACCGGCCATATAAAAAACGCTCCAGCCCACAAATCTACCTGGAAACTTGAACATTTATAGTCTGATATAATTTAATGAGAACTAATCACAAAAATGGGTGTCTAAAAACAATAACAAAGAGATGAGTGACGTCAATTTGGTTCCTTCTATACATATCCAAGAATGTTGCTCACTCCATTCGCTCTATCCTCCTTGAATACATATGTATCTATTCTCTCTCATCATTTTCTTGTGCCGATATGCATGGGGTCTTGTGGTATGACACTCGCTTTCGGATCGGAATGTGTTGGGTTCGAGCGTAGCCATCGTTAACTTCTAGCCTGACACTGATCAAAAAATGACGTCAAGATGCCCAGTCTTTGGCCACAAAAGAAAACAAATCGTGAGTTGTATTCAATAGTTCAACCAATGGGACCACTTGTTTCCATGAGCACTACTAACGACAACTCACTAGGCGGTGCAAATACCAAATTTTTGGGTTTCAGTGTCAGGCTATAACTTAACGATGGCTACGGTTCGAGTCCCGATCTGAGCGGCGCATAATTGAGTCCTTGGAAAAGGCTCTTTACACGCATTCTCTCACTTGTTTAGTATAAAATGAGTACCACTACAGCGTCGTCTCTGTGAGCAAGACGAAAAATAGTATAGAAGGACAGTGACTGGGACCAGTGACGGTCGGTGTTAGTGTCGAGCGGAAGTCTCGATGATACCTCAAGTCATCGGCCACCAACACTCAAAACTTCCCGAACTCGATGACCAAGGAAAAGTCGGGAATTCCCGAGAAGTAGCACTTCAACTGAGCTTTGGATGGCTTTTTTGTATTAAAACTTAAAATACATTAAATAAATTCACTTTGTATAATAATAAAACATTGATACCTATAACCATTTTGATCTATTTACGACGTTTGTGTTTTGTTAGCTGTTTAAAATATGATTAACGTCAATACCCAATACCAATGACTAGGTATTTAATGAAAGCACCGATGACTAGAGCGATTCTCGAGACTTTTTTGAGTCTCGAGACTCAAAAAAGCATCGAGACGCAAAAAAGTCTCGAGCTTCGCTGGAATCATCGCCGACGAGAGAGGGGTGAACAATGCAGATAGTACACATTGTTAGTAACGCGTGCGTCGCTCGCGCAGTATAGTCTCGAGACTCGGGACTCGGGACTCAATACGAGACGGAGAAGCATCGACGACCAAGATTCTCGAGACGAGAAAAGCATCGAGAACTAAGTGGAGGTCGGGAAGTTCTCAGTCGTCGATGACCTGACTTCTCAAAACCTAAAGCATCGTTGACCTTTTGGTGACCCGGATGCCCTCCCCTAGTCGGTGTGTAATACCGCACCGTGTGTGGGCAAAAATCCTGTGCGACTGACGCATGGATTGGGTCACACCGACCCAGACAGACGAGCGCCGTCATCGGTACAAAATATAACGTTTGGTCTGTTAGGTCCATATGGAAGAAGAAGTGGCTTCGTAAAGATATAATTTCACCCACACAAATTTATTGCAAGAACTGAGATTATACCCCCGTTCGGAATTATTTTCCTATGGATGAAGACATACATTAGTCTACTTTAATTGCGAGAGAGGACACGAAAATGAGAGCAGCTATTTCTCCTCTACTCCATCTCCGTACAATTCAGATTATTTAATTTTTTAAATGTTATTTTCCCCATGTATTTTTCAAATTGTTTATCTTTGAACACACGGTATCCCTGTTGGCGTCAGGATAAAATATCTTAACAAAATCAAAAATCCATGCCCGATTCCCTTTTTAATTTATTGGAATAATCCTTGGTCTTGACCTTCCAGGGGCACTTCTTCTCTCCGAAGAATTCGATGAATTGAATAGTTCTAGTTTTTGTCCATGGCGCCATCTCGGGTTTTTAGATAAGGCACATAAATAAACTCAAAACAAAATGCATATAAACTTTAATATTACAGATACATCGATTGCGCGGGTTTGAAGCTGCAGGTGTATGTGTGTTTGTGTGCGTGTGTGTATGTGTGTGTGGTTGTTTTTTTTTTTGTTTATTAATCAGCGCGTGTGTGTTTATGTGTGTCTTTTATGGAAAAACCAGCCTATTTAAGTCTGTCACAATGATAGCTTGTGTCACTGGGTCGGTTGGGGGCTGGGGGAATGGAGGGAGGTTATGCAAGGAAAACGGATTTCTTTCCAACAGGGATTGTTGATAAATTTTTTTTACAAATAATATAACGAATAACAACCGAAAAAGTACACATTGTGTTTGGTATCAAACTCATGGTAAACTGGACGCTGGACACGAATCTGGCATTAAGAAATCAAAATTTGTCACTTTCTATGCATTTTTATTTTCATATGCTATAAAATCTTCGGCCTCTGCCGCGGCCTCAAAGCCGACCGAAGGAAATGTGCCCGACACTATGGATTTTTTGGTCTCGAATCGCGCCTCAGTCCTGCTGGAGGCCGGGACTGTAGTGTAGGGCCCCTATAAGGCTTCGATAACGATCATCTCGGGTCGGGCTGATAACAAAGAAAGACGACAATTTTGCATCCACTTTCCAAACATATTTTTAAAAAGTAAAATAATTTATTATTTATAAAAAAGATTTATACTTCGATTTGACGGATTAAAATGACATCCAAATTGCGAAAGCACCTTATATCCGAGACTTCTTCGAAGTTGCGGATCAGGATTTTTTTCACTGGTTTGGAAGAAAAAAAAAAAGGAAAGCGGAGGAAAGGGGGTAATTTTAGTCACTGGATGTAAGACATTAAAGTTTTCTGGTTAGAGTAATTAAAAATTCGTTTTGTATGACATCATTTTTGCCACTCATTTAAATACTTATTGTCGTCTGATTTCGAAGTGTATTGAGCGTGGACAATGGCTGGATGAGTGATCAATTGTAAATCCCAGGCCCTGCATTGTGCAGGTGGGAGTATGTAACATGTTTGCATCTGCCTGCAGGCTTCTTCTTCAGTAATCATCCCACAATGGGTATGAATCACCGATGATAGTTTTTCATCCACTCCCGTCGTTGGCCAGTCTTTCCATTTCCTGCCAGCGCACCCCAGACCTTTTCAGCTCTACCAGAAGGTCTCTCTTCCAGGTTGGCCTCGGCCTTCCCTTTTTCCTCTTTCGGACGGATTCCATTGCCGGGCTGTCCTTGTGATATTGTCCTTTGGTTTCCTCAATGTGTGTCCTTATCATCATTTTCTTTTGTATAATTGCCTTTCAACGGCTCATTGTCCTGCTCTTCTCCACACTTCTTCATTTTTAATGTTGTCAATCCATTTTATCTTCAAGATTTTGCGAAGACATCTCTTGACAAATGTTTGGAGGCGGTGAAAAATGGATTTAGTGGTTTTTCAAGGTTTAGAGCCATACAGGAGGATAGACTTGACATTTGAATAGTATATTTTGAATTTTGTTTCTATTTTAATTTTTGATGCTCTTCAATTGTGGTTGAGTGCATGAAGGCTACTCTGGCTATTTGAATTCGTTTCTTGACATCTTTATCTGTGCCACCGGTTTGGTCTACAAAACTGCCCAGTAATGTGAATTCTTTGACTTCGTCTAGTTCTGAATTGTCAAGGAGTATATGGAGTTTTGTTTTCTGTGTTCAGTCTCATTACTTTTGCTTTTCCAGAATGGATTTGGGGGCCGATTTTCTTTGATTCGATGTTAAGTCTATATGTTTTATCTTGCATTTGGGTGGCCTTTGTGATAATAATGCTGCTTTTTGATATTTCAATTGTTTTAGCGCTTTGAGAATGTATGCCTTGCTTGGAGGGCTGCAGTTTATTGGTAGGTCTTCTGTTGCTTCTTGGATATTTGGTGGGTTTTCAAGGTCATCTCTGTTGAAGTGTTCAACCCATCTTTGTTCTTCACTTGAGAGAAGGGGTTTTCCATGCTTACTTTTGACTGGTCTGTTAGCTTTTTTAAAAATTTCCACTTAACAACTAGTAACTTAGTCCATCTTTAAACATCTCTTAAATTTACTTTTTCAGCTACTTCTTATGCTCTCTCTATGACATCTACGTATTTTTGCTTGTCTTTGATTGTAGCTATTTTCTTTATTGTTTTACATACTTTATTGTAGTTTTATGTAGCATCTACTTCATTGTTCTAGTCTTGTTGTTCAACATAATGCTTTTACATTTTTTTCCTTTCATCGATTTTGCCTGCAGGCAATGACAGACATGTATTGTAAGAATGCTAGCATAAAAAAGGTGTTTCGAGAATCCAAATCAGCGTGTTCAATTTTTTAAAATATGAATATTTCATTCTCTTTTTTTAATACTATGCAATTTGTATTTATTGGAATTTGTATTTATGTACTTTTTTCACATTTGAATAATAACCCAAATTATTGGATTAAAATTTTTTTTTTTTCGTTATTAGAATAGAAAAACATAAACCAGCACAAAATATTTCCCGGTACAATGATGAATGATACGCTCAAAATGTATGGACATATGCTAAAATTTGTAAATGTACGGTACATAATATATTGGAAATAACTGGTTACGCAATCGCGTGGTTTAAAGAAAATCTAACCTTCCTAATTCTTTAATAAACCAAAGAGTGACATTTAAATTAATATTTACTGATTAATTTGTAAACAATACGAATTATGATAATTATTGCCGTTTTCGGTTTGTTTTTTTTTTGTTTTTTTTTTTTTTGTTTTTTTTTTTTGGTTTGATTTTTTAAAAACAAATGGTATAGAATAATAATTGGTGTGCGTATGTATGTATGTATGTATGTATGTATGTATGTATGTGTGTATGTATGTATGTGTGTATGTATGTATGTATGTATGTATGTATGTATGTATGTATGTATGTATGTGTGCGTGTGTGTGTGTGTGTGTGTGAGTGTTCAAGGCATAACTAGAGAAATGATAGTAGCTATTTAACGTGTTACAAAGTTTAACCTTCTTTGGAGAATTAGTAGCCCTCGACTTTGTTATGATCAGCGTTATGATTTTACTGATTACAAACCGTTCTAACCCATTATAAATATGAACTTAATATAATATAGCATTTTTTATTATTTATCCATGCTCAATTCGGTTCATAATCCGTCACTAATTCAAGCTATGTTTTTTGTTGTTGTTGTTTGTTTGTTGTTGTTTTTTTTTTTGTTTGTTTGTTTTGTAGTGTGTACGAGCACCTACCTGTAGGCTAAGACAAGTAGGGTGAAATTTGTGAAGTGTATTTCTCAAGGATTCATCATTGTAAACAACCCAGTCGCTGCCCACACACATCATTTGATTTCATTATGAGGCAAATCATCGTTGAGCCGCCAACATCACTTTATCGGCTACATAAGAGATTCACTTTATAACTTACATTCACACATGAACTCCACCGCAATCGATAAACCAATTCAAATCTGATTAAGGTCAAATTATGTTATCAGCAGCTGTGATTATCCGAAACATTAAGTTTAATAAACTCATCTAGTATGTGGTTGTCGTGGCCGAGTGGTTAAGGCGATGGACTAGAAATCCATTGGGATTTTCCCGCGCAGGTTCGAATCCTGCCGACAACGTTCTTTTTTTTTATTATTAAATTTATTTTTTCGTTTTTCCAAATGAGTGAAATTGGTGATATTCTGTTGTAATGGAAAATTTAAAACCAGCACAAACTATCAATTTCCCATTACAATGACGACATAATAATTTAGACCCATATTTTGTGGTGAGTTATCAATTTTAAAATACGATGGTTTGATTATACGAGTACTATATTTCCTTTACACATTTAATCATCAGAATAAATTTTAATTTTGAGCTTGTCTAAAATTGTAATGGAGACCACTTTGTGTTGGTTTGATAGTGTTTCAATTGGGAATCAAAGTTAGTCCTCGTTGTGTGGCAGGATATGGGAGGTAACAATAATTTGAGCGTTGTAGAGTTTGCAAGGCTGATAACCCGTGTTATGGACTCTTTGTTGTAATGGAAATTCTCTCAAACCAACACAAACTATTGTCCATTACAACATGTTAAATCAAGCCCTTATTGGCGTTCGGTTGCCAGACCTGCTAATATGTGCTCCATGTTCTAAATCAAACTAAGTGGGCAGAAAGTCCTATGACAAAAAAGTACTGTATATAAATAAAATTTTTAATAATAAAAGCACAATAGGATGGCTGAATGGCAAATGAATACACGGTGTTGTGATCTGATTTATTTTTATACTTTCAACAATAAGGATAACTTCAAAAAGGAAAAGTAGACCTTTATATCAGTTAAGGCATTTCAAGAATTCGTATGCAACTCACCATTCAAGAGGGTACACCCGACAACGAATTCATGTTTCTAAGCCAGCGTAAACTACCAATGTACTTGAGAGTTGAGAGGTCCTTGTTCGAGGCTCAAGTAAAAATTTAAAAAAAAACAAAAAAACACACATATAAAATGCCCCCCCCCCCCTTTTTTTTTTTAAAAATAAAAAGCTAACAAAACGAAATCAACAATAAAAATATAGGATGAGAGAATCGAAGATTTTAATCATGGTTAGTTTCCACTTCTTTGTATTCAGAAACAATATACAATTCAAATGTGATCTAAATCATGAGGGGAAAAAATAACACGTGAAAAATCATCACTAAACAGTTAACCTATTGCTACTAATGACGTTAAATATTGTAAAAATACATCATTTTCTGAAAATGTTATGCATTTTATTGTGCTATATAGAACAAAAAGGAAAATGAGAGAAAGCAAATCGTTCACAACAAAGTAAAATCAACTCTTCTTGACTACTGATTTATCCCCAGTCTCTGATTCTCTGTGCATCAGCCCCGAAACTGTTTCATCTCAAATGTTGTAAACATCTTTCGACAAAGTACATCATAATTACGACTGGGAATGACAGCTAATATTTTCTAATGAAAAAGTACCTCTTAAAAGAAATACAAAGTTTTATTTTTTTTAAAGTAAATAATTTGTAAGGTCTTATGAATTAACCAGTAGATTTTTGACCAATCAAAGCATGAAATTTGTGACACACCTTCTCACGTGCTAGGACAAGAATACCTGGTTATGTATAAACAATAATGTGAATGAAATCGGCCTCCCTCTGCTCTTTGTTATTGCTTTTATAGCAAATGAGTAACTAGTAATCACACGATTTTCTCGATCAAATTATTAACGTCTAACACATAGTTTTCTGTGTTAGTTCTAGTGATCAAGCGGTAGAACAGTGCGTATTTTACTTAGACACATACCGTCGGTAATTAAACATGCGTAATTCGCTATGTTTACCAATCGATTACTGCTATTGTTTACATTATGACGACTGTCCGAGGAACGTGGTTATATTCCCTTTCTCGATGTGTCTATTCAACCACCTTAAACAAGAAAATGATTAACAATTTTTGCAGATAATAGTTTTCATAAACAAATTAACAACTAAAAAGGAAAGGAAAATTGGATTTCATTCAAGGAATTGCCAGGCTTTATACTTCTTAAAGAGATTGAAATAATTCATACATAATCCACATCAGTCAAAATCTGAACAAAAAAAAATATACAAGAGAAATATGAAAAAGTTATTTGAGTTAATTAACGGTAAACAGACTTGGAAAAAGAACAATGCATGAAAGAAAGAAAATTCCATTCCGTATTTATTTGCTAAAACGAAACATAAAAAACCTCACTAAAGTGTACTTTTTAGAAATGTTTTAAAACATCCGTTAAAACAAGAAAAAACAAAAATAAAACAAAAACAAAACAAAAAAAACCCCTCAAAAGAAACTAACAAATTGACAACAAATGAAAAAATAGAAGTACACAAGAATGCAAGAGAATCTGTATTAAATATGGTAGTAGGTGTATCTGTACATGAAAAAAAAAGAAGATAAAACTAGATTTATGGGAGGATTTATGACAACTTTGTGTCAGGAGTTTGAAATTGAAAATCATTAATTTGTACATGACAGTGCAATGAATTGCTTCTCTCTATTCCTGTGTCATACACCAGGATAGAGTTACAATTCTGATTAATTCTCCGGTTTTCAAGATTTTTCCATGTCATATAAACTACAAAACAATTCATGAAAAAAAAAGAAAAAAAAAACAAAAACAAAAGAAAAACAAACAAAAACAAAATAACAAACAAATAAACAAACAAACAATCAAACAACATCAGAATAAAACAAACATCCTAAAAAAAAGCTACCTTCTGGATTATCCGATGACCGCCACGCTTTTGAAACCATCATGTATAATTCCGGCAAAAGTGCTCCAATTAAAATAATTTTTTTTTTTACAAATCTTGAAGTCTATTGTTGAAAATAATAGGAACTTTATTTGGTACAAATAACACTTAGTTAACCGTAGACCTATAGAGATTCGTATCAATTGATCACTACCACCCGACGTGTACTTATTAGTACACGTCGATAACAATACATGGAGTAAATACTAGACAGGAGCTTGTGGTGTTTTGTATTTTACATAGGGATTTATCATGTGGAATGAGGTGGTAATGTTATTACTGTTCAATTTACGCTACGCGATGGAACCTGTTACCTAAAGGGATGGATGAAGCTTTGTGTGAATTTTGGCCTTAACAGTGGCTGTTGAGTATCTTTCACTTCCAGCAATACCACAATGACATAATTTATTGGTGTGAAAATAAGCTCTTCTTTCAACACCTTAAAATCAAACATTTTTTATTACAATCTGTCTTTCCACGGTGAAGTTTGAGGTTAGTCATTTTCTGAGGTTAACCCAGGACTTTGAGTGTTACTTTAATGTCTTTTTCGTGATCAGACATGAGTTTGACATGCACTTTTGTGTGGTTTCCTGGAAATAGAATTTTATTTTCTCCCTTAGCAATGACGTCAACAACATCAGCATCTGTTGCGAGTGCAATTCTGATAGGTCCAGATCCGGGCAAAGCGTCCGTGCTTGCCTCTAGACCATACCCAGGCCAATGATTCATATCAATCTCCAGAATGGGAGACCGGTCGCGACTTACTAGAATGTTGTCTCTGGTTTCTCCAGGAAATAATGTGGTTTTCAATGCTTGGTAGCGGCAAATAAACAGAAAAATCCACGATTTTCCGAATGCATTCCTCATTGACTGGTAGTCAGAGCCCGTGTCGTATCCCGCTTGAACTACGTTACATGCTCCTTTTCTGAACCTTGTAAACTTGCCCCAAAGGAGTCTGTTGGAATTCAAAAAAGCTGCATATGCTACATAGATGTTTATTTTGTATGAGTGTACCATGTGATAAAATGCGTGGTTGAATACGCCGCTGCTGTGATGAACGTCCATCAATGGGCGGAATCGCCAGGCATTTTTGATGGATTTTCCATCTTTTCGGGGATCGTCCATGTATCTCAATGCCCTGTCTCCAGATTTCATCACAGCAGCTCCTATGTTCCAAATTGGATTGCCCATCATATAGAAATAAGTCGCAATAGCAGAAATGTCCGAAAATGCTTCATTTATACCACCGGGCATTCCCCTATAAATCAAATCGCTGTTCCTGGTTGTGATTCCATGAGCAAGTTCGTGTGCCGTTATGTCTATGTAAACTAATGGGTAGAAAGTGGTTTTGCCGTCACCAAAAAACATATCTGTACCAGTCCAAAAAGCGTTTTCATAGTTCCGTCCATAATGAACTACTAGACGTGGTTTGTAAGGCAAAGCTCTTTTGTTGAAAATTTCCACAAAAAATTGGCCAGACATTTCGCCGTAGAATAAAGCGTCATTAGCAACGCCCCATGCTCCGTTTACTGCGTCACTGTATCCGACTGTGCAATCAAAGCTTACTGGAGTTTTTTTGTTCATATCCTCGGTGTTCAGATTATCTATTACATTTATAAAAGTTCCCTCCATGGTACAAGTAAATCCACTCTTCTTCACTGGCAGACAATATGGCTCTGTATTGTAAAAGATCTGACCTGTATTGAGATTTCCACCTCTTCCCGCCACAGAGGGGAGACATGGTATTCCCGCTTTCATTCCTGGTCTCTGCGTCCTAAACTTCAGAGAACCATTACTTGTCATTTCTTTTTCCAAGATTTTTAATCTAGCTTGTGTTTCTGGAAGGGAAAAATTTCGAATTTTATCGAAGGAGAACATAATCGAATTTGAACATGCATCTATAAAGTGAACAGGAAATGTAACGTAGTTGTTTCCTTTATAAAAGTACTCAACAATGTAAACAATTTTAGCGATGTGCTTCTTTGAGTCTGCATAGATTACTCTTCGTCCATCTCTTTTGTCAATATTTGGATCTCTTGGGCTCAGTTTCTTTAAACGTATTGCTCTATTTAATAAAAGCTTGACATTCCTGTTACATGCCTCTGGGTTAGGAATGTCCTTATGCAAATTTCTTGCTACTTCTCCGTACAAATGGCCTGTGAAATGTCCTTTAATGTTTAACTCGGCCACAGCCGTTGGACCATAAACTTCGTAACCGGCATAGGTCTGGACTAGTCTTACTCGCTGACTTCCCTTGGCTGTTTGGTGAAAATCTCCATTTTTGAATCGGAACTCGCTTCGTGGTCCCAGTAGCGCTCTTTTAGAAATGGCTTTGAGATCGATATTTGCATTGTGGAGTTTGTGGGCAAGAATAGGAAATCGTTCTGTGGTTATCTCTGTGAGTCGTCCATTTGTTTGGTAAATAACGGTTGAGAAGAAGATGAGGGGCAAGATGATCCACTTTGACATTGTGCCTGAAAGAGAATAATTAAAACACTATTGTTAATGTCAAGTCTGATGCTGCGTCTTTCCACCATAAGTGGCTTATTCTTGATTAATCAGAGACATAGCCTGATAAAATAAGGAAGAAATAAGAGCAAAATAAAAATCCCTACGAATCTTTTAACTTCACATGGAAACGAAGAAAGGTCATTGTCAATTTATAAGGGGAAACGCAACTCTATTGGAGCATATTGTCAATATGGCGTAAAATAGATGAGTGACAATGGTCTAAAAAATACTAAATCCGACGCTGTGTCTTTTGGAAAGGCACTTTATATACATTTATCCGTTCAACTCAGGTGTGAATGAATACCTATATATCATTGACGGAAATTGTAAAAGCGACAGTGCAAAAAGACCCCTAAAAGGCAATTGAGATTAAATGAAAATTTGTTTCCATATAATTCTGTGCTCGATGATAAATATTTAGTATTGGCGGAACGGAACAATGTTGATCCCCAAACCTTATTTTTTATAGAATATATAGATGTATTTAACTAATAGAAACCGAAAAAAAAAAATATTTTTGTCTTTTTTTTTTCCAAAAAGCTTATCATTGGAGTTGGAGTATATTTGTGGCTAAACGTCATAAAACGAACTTTTGTCACATTCCCTGTTGCATTTTAAAGCAAGCATTTTTATACTTAGATTTTATCATTTTCTATCTTGTACTTTTCAAACGGAATCATCACTAATGACAATCGCTGATTGTGTGTCTTTATAATGAGGACAATCCATTTGTAAATGTTTCCAGGATCGTCAAACTTTGAAAAGGAAATGACTGTTGGTGAGATACAACCATAGTGGCCAGTAGTGCGGGGCGGTCCTTGGCAAGCTTAAGGACCACGGTCCTACGGTCCTTGGGAAATGAAGACCGCAAGGACCGGTCTCTAGACCGGTCCGTTCATTCTTGAACCGTTAAAGACCGCTACACGATGAAAACCGTGGCCTACAGGAGTAAAACACACGGAGTAGTCACACTCATTTCAAATTGTAACCTAATTAGAGAAGAGGGGTGATGCCTTCTTTATTTGCTCACCGTACTTCATTGTTACTTCGATAATTTAATAAAATTTGAAATTTATCCCCATTAACGGAGATAATGGCATCGCCCAAGGCGTTGATCGAGTTGTTCGTGGCGTTGATACACACACGCAACTCCTACCCCCCCCCCCCCCACACACACACACACATTAGAGGGCAGCGAGCATTGAAGAGTAAGAGAGAGACGTGAAGTTATAATAAGAGGGGGTGGATGAGGTGATAAGAGGGGTCGATGGTGACTTTTCGCCAGATCTAACAAACTCAGCTACCCATTCATTGCTGAGTAGACAGGGATTCAGAAAAAAATCGACTGCACCCGGGATCGATCTCTGGCCCTTTGCGTATAAAGAGAGTGCTCTATCAACTGAGCTATCGGGGTCCCCAAATATTCTATTGGACCTTTTAAAAATACAGACGTTATAACTGGTTTTTTTTGGACGGAAGAAACTAATGAAACTCATATTACTTGATTAGTTAAAACACCAAACGAAATTTTAATATTATTGTATTATTTTAAATGACAACAATGCGATAGAAAGGAGTGGCGACAAGAGATGGACAAAAGAAAACAAAAAATCAGACTTGCAACTTGCTAGGTTCGACACACACACACACACACACACACACACACACACACATCTTTAGTAGTCACATACATTTCAAACAATAACCCATTAGAGAAGAGGGTCATGCCTTCATCATAGATCATTGTCATTGCGATCATTATGGTGTAGTAAATTTTGAAATTTACCCCGTATAATGGAATCGTCCAAGGCGTGCGCCTCCTGTTCCCCCCATCTCACACACGAAAGGGCGGTTTGCGGAGTGGAGGGAGGTGGTCGTCTGCCTCTATGGTCGTCTGTGTCGTTTAGTGTTTGGCAAAGGGGGGTGGGTGCGATTAATTAAGTGGGATGGGTGGTGATTGGTGGAAGATAGGCAAAGGACCGAGGCAACGAATCGCTGGGGAAGTAGTATGGCGCGAGACCGTTGAGAGGTGATAAGAAGTGAGGACCGCCGGCGGTCTTCCTCTTTGGGACTGGACCACGGTTCACAGCTAAAAGACCGTGGGACCGGTCCTCGGTCCGGTCCTCAGCGCGGCACTAGTGGCCAGTCCGTAATAAATCGTAATTTGCTGACCACCGGTAGTCCAGCCGTACCGTAATAAATTGCAAGGAGTCCATGCTGCAGTGCATCCAGACCGTAACAATAATAT
Source organism: Berghia stephanieae (assembly GCF_034508935.2). Lineage (NCBI taxonomy): Eukaryota > Metazoa > Mollusca > Gastropoda > Nudibranchia > Aeolidiidae > Berghia > Berghia stephanieae. The sequence continues at coordinate 92,437,380 of NC_088362.1, read as the reverse complement.
GTGCATTTATAGATAAAAATAGGGAAAAATTACGCTGAAATACGGTACGGCCGAACAGAGTAGGCTATAGGAAATCCGCTTTATTACGCTACGGCCAAATACATTCGGATTTTTTTTATAGGTGTCAGCCTTACGACGACCATTACACTTTTTTAGGTAACGGCTGGATAAAGGCTATGGCTTTCTGGTGGAATAAATGAATCATTGTAAAACACATCGAATATGGAATTATTTCATATAAACATTTTGGACATCTATAATTTCTATGATATTTGTTATATCATGCATCTTGTTTCTGTGTTTCTACTTTACTTTCGTTTTTCAAGATTATTTTTCAAAATTTGAACTATATTGGGACATGATATATATTTCCCAAACTGAGTTCATGGACTTGAAGCAAGTTATAGAAACCTGACGCATGTTCTTCGTTTTGAAGCATTGCTTTTTCTATTCAAATAGGCCTAGACGTCTACATATTTTTTTTTTAAAGTGAGCTTTTATATAACGTAATATCCACTTAACGTGCTCAAAGCGCTTTACAAGAGGTCCCTGGCCAACAGCAACACTTAACATTTAGGACGGAACAAGACGCCTGATAGGCGATATTACATTATTTTCGGACAAAGACAACGCTGTTCACGGCCCGGTACTCATTTTACACTTGACTACGGTGAGATTAGGGGGGGGGGGGGGTGTTATAACTGTTCTACTGGTGGGGTACGATTTTACTCAAATCCGACAAGATGTCATAATATTATCAATTTCACTACGATAGGTGGACTTGAAGCAAGTTATAGAAACCTGACGCATGTTCTTCGTTTTGAAGCATTGCTTTTTCTATTCAAATAGGCCTAGACGTCTACATATTTTTTTTTTAAAGTGAGCTTTTATATAACGTAATATCCACTTAACGTGCTCAAAGCGCTTTACAAGAGGTCCCTGGCCAACAGCAACACTTAACATTTAGGACGGAACAAGACGCCTGATAGGCGATATTACATTATTTTCGGACAAAGACAACGCTGTTCACGGCCCGGTACTCATTTTACACTTGACTACGGTGAGATTAGGGGGGGGGGGGGGGGTGTTATAACTGTTCTACTGGTGGGGTACGATTTTACTCAAATCCGACAAGATGTCATAATATTATCAATTTCACCTTGGGCCTCAATGAAATCTGAGTCGTTGTAGCACAGGTCATTGGTATTTGCGGATTTTGTTTCCGTTGGGTTTTACGACCAGATTAAACTACAAAAATTCTTTCTTCATTAGAACTATCTCGGAGTGGAATGGGCTGGATGAACTGGTCATCATGGCACCACACCGAAACGATTTCAAGGCCCGACTGACATGGGCCCACGTCCAATGAGGACGCCGCTGAAATACAACCAGACCATTGGTTTCTTCAGCGCCAACCATACAGATACAGATACAGATACAGAACTATTGTTAGAAACAAAATAACTAATGTCTTCGGTCAACATAAAAAAATATGAAAAACATTTATGGTAACTGTTGTTTTAGTAGCGGGGGTCCCGATAGTTCAGTTGGTAGAGCACTCGCTTCACACGCAAAGGGACCGAGATCGATTTCGGGTGCAGTCGAGATTTTTTTCTGCCCCCTGTCCATCCAGTAGTGATTGCGTAGCTGGGTCTGTTAGATCTGGCGGAAAGTACTTTGCTATAGAAACCGGGAACTTCGGCTCCATGGGCCTCATAGCTCTGAAGGACTACGTTTGTTTTAGCAGTGGGGAGGGTGGCCAAGATGATGAAAGTAACAAATGATGATGATGTTGATGAAGATGATGATGATGATGATGATGATGATGATGATGATGATGATAATGATGACGATGATGATGATATGATGATGATGATAGATATTCATGATAATGATAATGATTATAAGATGAAAAGATGAAAGAGAGTAAGGAGGAGGAGGAGGAGGAGGAGGGGGGAGGAGGAGGAGGAGGAGGAGGAGGAGGAGGAGGAGGAGGAGGAGGAGGAGGAGGAGGAGGAGGAGGAGGATGGCTTTTCTCCCTAACAAAATTAACTTTCTTACCTTACATTACGCCATACAATTTTAAGGTGTAACAATCCAGGAACTTGCTCAACACATAAATGGTATCTTTTGCTTTGTGTGCCAAACTGCACACTCTCGACCATTGGACGATGCAGTGCATCCTAAATGCTAATTTAATGAATTGCAAATGACTACAAAATCGAAGAAGGGTATGGATTTATTGCTGCTCCTCGCAAATTAATATTTCCTCTTGCATATCGCATCTAAATGGCGAGGACATTAAGCGCCTAAAGTCCAAATGAATACACACACACACACACATATACATACATACATACATACATACATACATACATACATACACATATACACAGATGGGAATGGGGTGTGTGTTTGTGTGTGTGGGGGGGGGGGGGGGGGGGGGGAGAGGGAGGGGAACGTGTTTATAATTTTTCTACTGGTGGGGTACGATTTTACTCTAATCTGAGTCGTTTTAGCCCATGTCGCATTGCAGTCACTGCATGCCCGTTTAGTGAAAATGATACGATATCATGTTAGAATGAAGTAAAATCAAACATTGCCTTTTGGGAGTTCATTTTAAGTAAATACAGTGTGGTTTTTATTAATATATTTTTGAGTCTTGTTATAGCTTTGAAGTAACAAATTTTCGTCTTCAATTAAAAACCCTCATCCCGATTTCTAATTAATACATCATCATCATCATCATCATCATCATCATCATCATCATCATCATCATCATCATCATCATCATTAACATCAAAGCATTCTGATACTACTAGTAATAAAACAACAACAACAACAACTATTACTACTACTACTACTACTACTACTACTACTACTACTACTACTACTACTACTACTACTACTACTACTACTACTACTACTACTACTACTACTACTACTACTACTACTACTACTACTACTACTACTACTACTACTACTACTACTACTACTACTACCGCTACTATTACTGCCACCAACGCCTCAGTACGCATCATCTTTAAAAAAAAAAAAAAACAAAAAAAAAAAAAAAACAAACAAAAAACATCAAAACAAATTCACAACATTTGCAATTATATTCGATAAGCAAAGCGGTAACTTCAAGGATTAAATAATAATAATGATAGCGTTGATAATAATAATAATAATAATAATAATAATAATAATAATAATAATAATAATAATGATGATGATGATGATGATGATGATGATGATGATGATGATGATGATGATGATGATGATGATGATGATGATGATAAAATAATAATAATAATAATAATAATAATAATAATAATAATAATATAATAATAATAATAATAATAATAAAATAATAATAATAATAATAATAATAATAATAATAATAATAATAATAATAATAATAATAATAATAATAATAATAATAATAATAAAATAATAATAATAATAATAATAATAATAATAATAATAATATAATAATAATAATAATAATAGATAATTCATAAGGAATAATTTATTAAGGAAGAAAACAAAGTACAAGCTATAGGATTATTCGTTTTTTTATCCCATTTTCTTTCCTTTTCTCTCTATCCCTCGCCACTCGCCCGTCGCCCTTTCGCTTGGAATAAAATGGCGCCAGTCAAACTGAAATACATTGTATCGTTTACATCACAAGTAAGATTCTTGTTGCTGCCCTCCTCCCCTAAAAGAAAAACCCTTTTAATATACCATATAATAATATTAAATAATAGAATAGGGTGGGTGGAGGTGGTTTTTTTTTATCCTTCTGGGTTTTGAGCTTGAATTTATTAGTGTCTGCAGCACTGCACAGCGTCATTAGTCAATGTCATTAGTTCTGATCTTTTGTTTAAGGTGTTGTTGTTTCTGTGGTTGTATAAGAGTATTTCCAGTTTCTGTTCAGGCACAGGTTTCATTTTCTAGCACCGCATTTGTAGGGGCTGCTTTGCTTTACTATCTCCCAAGTTATAGTTATAATAATCGGTGTAGGTCTAGCCAGTCTAGCGTTTAAACTTTATCCGTTCCCAATAGCCAATAGTATTGCTAATTTAGTGCTCTTTGCTTTGCTTTCATGTTTTATGGAGGCTTTGTGATTGTTGTTTCTTGTTTTTAATGGGGGTTCTGTGCTGCCGATATATTGTGCTATAGTGTTATCAGTGACTATGGCGCTTTCTGGCAGTCCTTCTTCCTGCAATTGCAGTTGCAGTTGTCTTTATACTTTATTTTTGTTGTTGTTGGGTTCGGATATGATCTGTCTGTTTCATGTTTCATATCCCTCTCTCTCTCTCTCTCTCTCTCTCTCTCTCTCTCTCTCTCTGTGTGTGTGTGTCTCTTTCTCTCTTTTTATGACATGTGAAGGGTGAAGGGTGTTCTATGGTTTATAGTATGAATTATAGTTGTCCTGTTTAATTTCCACACTGGTTTATTTACTTTCTTGTTTTTTTCTTACCCTTTTTACTCTTATCACCATAACAGTTTTTTCATTTGGATACCCTAGAATTAGGATAAAATGAGATTTTTGGAATTGATGCTAAACAATTGTTATATGGAAAAAGGCTATTCGGACCAGAGTCTGAATTGCTTCCTTTGGCAATTCGGACTCGAGTCTGAAGTGCTTCCCATGGCGATTCGGACCCCGAGTCTGAAGTGCTTCCCGTGACAATTCGGTCTTCGTAAACACACACACACACACACACTCATGAGTATCTCCTAAGTTATTAAAAACAGAATAATCACACTCCCCCCCCCCCCCCCCCCAACAACCATTTCCACAACCTAAGAGCCGGCAGCTTTTTCTCTTTGATCTCGTAACACCATGTTCTCCCTTGTGTCCAGCGCCTCAGTCGTTTGTGGGTAGTGGAGATGTTAATGGTTACCCCCATCGTCTACTTATGAGAAGTCTCTGGTTACTCCCCAATCCTATTACCAGTTGATCATTAATTTTCTCTCTGTATTCAACCAGTGCTTATTTTATTAATAGGCACCTAGTCCAGTATTATCTAATAATATTAGTATTAGACGGTACTCTCCACCTACCCCAGTGGCGAGGCTCTATTGCATGGTTTGCCACTGAGAATCGCCTCTTTTTATATTTAGAAATAAAACAGCATTTTTTAATTTAAAAAGAATCAACATACTGCCTTTTAAATAAAACGCTCAAAGCCCAAAGTCATATTAATTTCCTTTCTCCCCACTTTTTCCACGGCGGCAAATGGCAAAATATATAATGTAGATATGTCATGCATGTATCTTTTGCAAAATGCTCATGGCAAATCAAATAAATCTGCCAACACAAAGACACTCTTTTATCTATGCGAGGGCAAATTGATTGTTAACGTTAACAATAGCGACTACAATTGTAATCTCCCAAAGACCACGAATATTTTGTTTTTTTTTTTTAAGTCGCTTGCAACACATATAGGTCATATCAGCGCCAGTAAAAAGGGAGAAATTGGATAGTAAAAAGTTCTAGAATTACATTTAAAAAGTACCCAAGAAAAAGTAAGACAAAGGGGAATAATAGATCACCGCTTTTGAAGGTTAGTCATCTTCGGGAGTTCTAAAACGTGACTTGCTCGCTCACTCGCCCTCCTACCGACTGACAACTTACAATTGAGAACGGGCACCTTCCCACCACCCTACCATGCTTCACTTTCGACCCAGATTCCACTTCCGACACTTCCTGTGATTGCGCCGGCGCATTGTGGCAGGAGTCCGAATTGCCACGAGAAGCAATTCAGACTCGGGTCCGAATTGCCACTTCGTTGTTATATATATATCTGAGATCTTGATGAATTTTTAGATTATTAAATCTTCACTTTATTTTAACTTTCATAAAATAGTGCAATTTTCTTTGGCCAATTATTAGTATATTTCATATTCATTCATAAAGACTGATTGTTGGTGTTTCATTGTAAGGGGCTTGGGTCATTTATTGGGATTTGAATGTATCAGGCACAGAGACAGTTCATATGGATATTTACAATAGAAATGTCTTATTTCAGGATGACTGTCATAAAGCAAATAACCTCATCACTGGTGGAGGAACTAGGAAATGGCTTTGCCATCCGAAAGATAGAAATGGAAGACTTGAAATTGTCATTCAACTAGAAGAAGCTACTCAGTTTTCCTTCATGGATATAGGTAAACTTTTATTTCTTCCACATGATACTCTTACTTACTTACCACCTAAGCTCTAGCCCTTCGGTCTTCCATATGATACTCAAATTCATTCTAATTAATAGGGCATTCACTCTATGAGAAGAACAACATTGTAGTGTTATAAATTTTAGTATAACTGCATCAGTGTCTTATTTTGAATACAGTCCTTAAGTTTATATAATTATGATCACTATGGTCATTTTGTATCTTAGAGCCTCATTCAACATAATTATCAAATTATTTGTTTTTTATTTTTAAAAATTACTAACAATCTTGTTTCATTTAATTTTTTTCAGGTACCCTATGGTGTGCAAGTCTTGAAATACGTGTTGGAAGATCTGACTGGCCACAAACAACTGAATATCAAACGCTTGTACCAATGGTCAATTTGATGTCTCCAATTGATTGTCAGCTTGGAAGGAAGACGACCAACACTCAAATGTTCACGTCAAGTACAGTTAAAACATTACTTTTATAGCTTTTATAATTGAGTTTTCAAGATATCAACTTTACTCTGATTTTCACATTATAAAAACATAAAGTATAGAGCACTGGCAAAATTTCTCCAAATGTCGCTTTCTTAAGCTAGCCAACTCATCTATGTCAGGCCTTGTTAACTCTTCTTTCTGCTGTCACTCCTCTTCAAGTCCCTTTTATTTCTCTGAAGGGTTTTACTTCCGACCTGAGTGAGACGGGTGGATCGCTTTATTATGAAAAGGGGTGTGGGGGGGGTATTCCGTTAATTGAGCCCTTGGGTTCCCTTAGTTCTGTTCTGATCTTAGTTATACAGTCCTAGAAGCAGGCTTGTAAATCTTCCGTCTGTTGTCGGGTTTCCGACAGTACGATTTTGCTCTATAAGTGCTAAAAAAAATAAAATAAAAGATAATAGTAAAAATAAAATTCGTAACGCCAAAGAACAGAACCAATAAAAAAGAAAATAAAAGACTTTTATTTCGTTCCTAGAAAAAATTAGATTTTATTCCGTTTCAAATGCCGACTTAAAAAACAAAACAAACCAAAAACCTTTTTATTTGTCGCATCAAAGACAAAACATGCCGTCTATCAGTTAGCTATAATATTATCATGCCACCTACACGCTCCGCTAGACGTTATGGATCCACTGCTTGGCTACTGTGCCACAGCCAACGAGAGAGAGGTCGCGAAGTTCGCGCGAGTCGTCTTCACACACACACACACCTAGTCAGTAAATAACGCACACACAGAAGTGTGTCGAACTGGACCGGAAGGTTTCTCTCTATTTTGCTACCGACACACATGCATATCTCCGGTTCTTATTTTTCAGTCTCTATATTTCTTTGGTTCAGTCCCGATGTGAACCGGAAAAAAAAAAAATGCGAAATAATTATTTTTCTTCGAAATATATATGAAATATATATTCTTCTTCGAAAGCTCTCACACCACTGCACCACCTCCTCTTCTTCTTCTTCTTCTTCTTCTTCTTCTTCTTCTTCTTCTTCTTCTTCTTCTTCTTCTTCTTCTTCTTTCTTCTTCTTCTTCTTCTCTTCTTCTTCTTCTTCTTCTTCTTCTTCTTCTTCTTCTTCTTCTTCTATAAGAATTAATCCAAATAAACAAAAGAATCAGCGCAAACATTTAACACAAACAGGAGCGAAGATACGCAGCTTCCCGTGTCGAGCACTACTAGACGTCTAGATACACATCCTTCAAAAGGGTAGGAATTGTTCTCTTCCTTTCATTTTACAACTAACTCAGACCTGGGACCATGGGTGAAAGTTACTCAATGATATTAATCCTGCAAAGGCAGGTGCTCAGAAAAAAAAATCCTGCAACTACCAATAAGAGGAAAAAACAGAAGTGCGGTTAATTATATAAACTACTATAAACTAAATATAAATGGCGACAGTTGCCGGTTTTTTTTCATTTTCGAATTTCCGGCCAGACAAAAAAAAAACGGCGAGACCTCTTTTTCAAAAATAAAAATCCGGCCATGCCGGATTTTTCCGGCGAACTTTCACCCATGCCTGGGACCTCAAATAATTGGGATTTTTTTTTTTATACCATAAAATAAGGACCTTGTTATAAATAAGTAGGGGAAAGTGACATGATTTGACTAGTCAATTGACGTGTCATTTCTGTGTTGTGTCCATATTTTTGTCCTGTTGTGTCTATTTTTTCGTGTTCAAAAAGTTCCGACAATTTTTTCGCCAACCATTTACAGGCCTGTAGAAGGTTTTATTTTATCTTTTATCAGGGTTCCTGCAGACTCCTTGAAAACTTGATTTTGATAATACTGTGAAAAGCTCATTGAAAGCTTGAATATCATTTTAGGAGAAAACTCCTTGAATTTTGCTAGATCAACAATACTACATCCAATATTTTAGTACCACCACTACTACAACCACAGCACCATAATCACCACTACCAATATGAATACAACAACCACTACCACATCGTCATCATCACTATTACCACTGTTACAACCACCACCACATCACCATCCCTATGACCACTGCTACAACATCCATCACATCATCATCCTTACCATCACTACGACAACACCCACCACATTACCATCCCTACCACTACTTCTGCAACAACCACCAAATTTTAAGTTGACTCTCTGGTCAACTTCAGATTTTGTATGCAGAAATTCCTGTTTTGGCATTGAAATTCTTTGGAGTTGTGTCTGAAATTCAGGTGAGCCAAATTTTAAGTTGGCTTTCTGGTCAACCTGAGACAATGTGAGGTGGGCATTAGTTGGTAGTTAATCAGGGAATAAGGGATTTGTTTGTAATTGAGAACGTTGGGGTAGAGATGGTTGATCTTTCATCATCTCTGCTCTTCTCCCGTTTGTTCCTCAAGGGCTTCCTACAGACGAATTCTTCGAGGAAAGGAAGGTTGAAAAGATTATAGAGAGGAAGCCGGAGAGAGCGAATGAAGTTGCAGAGTCAGAGGTATTGTAAGTAAAGAGAGTCAAACTCTGGAATGAGATTTCAGATCTTGAAGGAAAAAAAATAGGTGACAAAATGACACCAAAAGCAGAGTATTTGAATACCGTGAAATTTATTGTGTTCAATCAAATGTATTGTGATATCTTCAGCTAAGTTGAAGAAAAATGAACTTGAGGCCCTTACACTGCTGTGGAACCAACAGATAAGTGAGTTGTCCTCATTAGCAAAGAAACTTATGTGTCAGAGGGATACTTTGTTGTTGTAATCATTGAATTAAAAAAAAAAAAATCACCCTGAAAACTCATTGAATTTGAAAATGGAATTGCTGTAGGAACCCTGTTTTGTATAAAATCATATCAAAACCGCTTTTAAAATAAACCTAACTAAAGAGGGTTGGAGTTGATAGAATTCGTTTTGCTAAGTTTTTGGTTACCATGACTTTATAATCTAATACTAATAAGTATTAAATTTCACATTTGGGTTGATTTGTAGTACAATTCTCAAGAAAAGACTGAAGACTTAAATATTCTTTAAGGCATTTTAATGACATATTTGTTATTATATTCCATTTTAATTTTTTTGTCACAATGTCTAAACAACAATTAAATTGTAAACTTGTGAATTTACTAGTGATACAGCACATTTAGAAAAGAAATTGGTCCTCTGTTATTTCAAGATTACATGTTTTTTTTTCAGAGGATTTTTCAAATGCTGTTGTTCCTGAAAAATGGGATCGTGTTCAGGTAATATGCCGTCAACCTTATAGAAAGGATATGCAGCTTGGCATATCTTTCATAAGAATTAGAAATTCTGTTCAAGCAACTTCAAATTCTACAAATGGAACTAAAGATAAAGGTCCCTCCGAGAAGAAGAGTCCTCAGGGAAATAAAGTAATGGATATTAAAAGACATTTCTTTGGAAATTCTAAAGAAAATAAAGGGTAAGATGGGAATATATGTGGTGTCATGTTTATAAGATGAAAATTATTCTACAGTAATGTGATTTTATTGACTGAACAACATGTACAATATCTCATATCACAAAGTTCAGCTATAACGAACGTTGTCTGTCATTGGATGGGTGGTGAAAATTGCAAACATTTGGTTAAAATTGGAAACATCTGGTTCTAATGTAATTGAGTATGGCACTTTACAAACATCTCTCCAACCCACTCCAAGTCAGGTGTAAATGAGTACTTGACTATATAGTTGTGATGGCCCTCGCTTAAATGCCGAGTGATTGGAAGACAGGAAAAAAGGGGGCATTCAGGTGTAAAAGGCATTTAGACGAAGTTGGTCAAGGGCAAGATAAATAAATGTGAACTCTTGTATTGAGCATTTCAACTGATTTGCACTGATCATTGTGCTCCACAATGCTTTGTTTGTTCCTCTAGCAGACCATATATAACTCTATTTTCCTTTCATAAAGTACAACCCACCTGTTAGGCATCCTTTTTGTTATAGCACTCTTAGAATATCTGTCACTGTCTTTAGCTTGGTGATCAGTCACATCTCATTTCCTGAGGTCATTACACCGGGACCAGATCTTTCTGATCATTGTTACATACCCGGTCACTGACCACACTCAATGTCATTGGACTATGTTACAAGACAGCTTATTGCTTGGCCAGCAACATTTTTACACACATAGTGTTGCTGTTGGTGCTGTCAGAAGGTGGATGAAGCCTGATGCAAAATACACATGCGGATAGGGTGTTATAGATCTTGGGGGGGGGGGGGGGGTAGAGAGGGAGAAAGAGAGAGGTATATATGACCCGATGGTGTCAAAATTACTGTTCAACACTAAAAGCAAATTAAAAAAAACAAAACAAAAAAATTAAAAGCTTTCATAAAGCGCAATATCCACTGAACATGCTCAAGGCGCTTTATAAAGGGTCAGTGACCAATAGCTACGCATAACATGTAGAACAAGACATGACACGTGATAGGCGATATTACAATTTTTCCTGACAAGACAACACTGTTAACCGCCAGGTACTCATTTTACACCGGAGCATGGTGAGAATGTGAATAAAGGGTCTTTACCAAGAACTCAACTATGTGCTGAGCGAGGCTTGAACCCAAGACCTTCCGATCCGAAAGCGATTGCCATACCACAAGTCCACATAGCAGCACAAAAAACATTTCTGTGATCTCTGATTTGAAATAATTAAAATTAGTCCATCAATTCGTTTATCAGCTATTTGAGTGTGCAGTAAGAAAGTTTGCCACTTTTACTTTTCCCTTTATTTTGTGGAGCTTTAATAAAAAAGTAGTGACAAGGTTTCATAGTTCTATCTTATCTATAACATATTTTTTATTGTGATATTTTCAAGCTAGTCATTTTACTTTTTTTTATCATTCTATTTGGATAACATATTCGTATTTCTTACTGGCTTTGAGACCTTTGATAACATTATGAACAGGATTGTGAATTTTAATCTTATTCATTTAATTTACAAGTTGACAGTTTCGAAGAGAATGACATCACAGTGTTTTAAGTGATGAATTTAATTATTGAATTTTTAGTAATAAGCCCTTTTCCACATATTGTTTTAGATTTAAAAAGCGACAGTAATTTTGATTCAATTAGCACCTTTGTTATTTATTTGTAATTTTTGAAGGATTGATGAAGACCAGTTGAAACAAAGGCTTCTGCAGATGAGCAATAGTTCAGATAATGGATGTGATAATATGCATGAGGAATCATTGTCAAGAACTGCACAATTAGTCCTCAAAGCTTCGGAAAAGTCCAAATCAAATGCTCACTACACCATCCAATCAAACCAGTGTAAACGTGGACTGTTTTCAGATACGAAGACCAACAAGTCTGGAATGACGGTTAGTTTAGATAAGCTATTCATAAGTTATACAGGGCATTCTCATTAGAATACAAACTTATATTTGTTCCAGGGATGGTCATGGGGTTTAAAAAATACGCTTTTTGAGTTTTACTTTTACATAAAAGTTAAATTTAGCTCAATTGGTAGACAAGAGTACAATTGCCTAACAAATTGTCATATTTTGACTCCTTTGCCACATATTTTGTCTGTTTTATTAAAAAAAAAAAATTAATAAAAAAGACGAAATATGCGGCAAAGACATATGGAAGACAAAATTATGTTGCCACATATATGCGAATGTGTTGGCATTTTCCTACGACACATCACAAAAAAAATCATTGTGCCATCTCTATTAGTGGGATTTTTGTATTTTAAATTGTGTTAGAGGAACAATTTATCAACATTTAGAAACATATGTTTGGCCCGAAAATGCTGAAAAATCCTCTAGTTTGACATTGTTTAGGATGTCTGAGTCTGACCACTCTGGGGTTGGTTCTGGATCACTATTTTCATCAACATCGGGCTCTAACGATGTCTCTTCCATTTCAAAATTAACTTCAATATCCGATTCATCACAGGAATCACTACAAAATTTGTCATCATCGTCTGACATGGTCTCAAGAACTAAAGGATTTAGGAAATTAAAGGCCATTTTTTTGTCTTTCACTTTGAATTTTGGACAAAATTGAAAAAAAACCATAACCTTGCTAATAATTGTTGAAATAGGATACTGTAAAAAGTTACTTTCACTT